>NC_140255.1:3674462-3749462 GCF_949987555.1 Borostomias antarcticus | reverse complement strand
TGCTTCATAGAAAATGCTATGGTGTGTATATATTGGTACATAGATATGATTTATGATTTAGCATCCAAGGCCATGCTTTAATCACTGGACATGATATTACACAAAATATATATTTTATCACTACAGTTCAATGTATACATCTTGAGATCGGTACTGTTTTTTGATGAACATTTTATTGAGCTTTAGATTGCGCTGGGATAATGATGAGACAGAAGATGCATTTATGCTAATATGAACCTCCACTGCTCTCTCTCTCTCTCTCTCTCTCTCTCTCTCTCTCTCAGCATCATCAAGCTCTCTCACTTGGATTTAATATCCGTTCGACGTGATTATTTCTAGTTATCCATATCTCATTAGGAGATGGCCTCACCGTAAGATCCAGCTCAGAATCACATGCTATAGACTAAATTAGATGAGCAGTGTGAACAGCGACACTAATGCATGCCACTCTACCAAAAAGCAGATCAATGAGAAAACCTTTCTCCCGCTTGGAAGGCAAGCTTGTCCTTTAATACAGATTTTAATTCCTCAACTAATGTTTTTTACATTTTTTAAAATCTAAACCTAAAAGTGGTGAGGTGACTAGTGGTGGACAAGCCATGGGTAGACTACTGCACCTTCAATAGGAGCTTGATGGCTTTCACTGGGAATGTTTTCATTTATTTGAATGATCATAGCCATCACTCGGCTCTGTTGGTGTTTTATTCATGCAATAAGGCACCAATTGCAAATTGTAAAAGGTTACAAGCTACCGTATGCATAAACACTCAACAAAGATAACCTTTAAGGCTGTGGAACAGGCCGTGTGTCTAGTGTACCTCTTCATAACAAACAAAAACCTGTTTTGTTTGACTGCAGTAATCGAGGTAATACCAAAACATGCACATTTAAGACTCCCCTGATGATGTCAAATTATGCTAAGCTTGTCTCCTTATCGCCTGCAGGCTGCAGTTCTCTCCTAGGGTCCCAGGAGGATCTCCGTTCCTCGGCGGATCTGAAAGGTCACAACACTCCTTCTCAGCTCAGAAAAAAACATTAGCCTATGGCCTATTGAGAATATTGTTTTCCATCTCTGCCCCCCCTAGGTGCAGCCCCTCGCATGCCTTTAAAGCTGCTCACAGCATGGCAAAATACACAAGAAGCACTTGTTAATGGCTTTGGGAGCCTGTTAATATGCAGACCATGGATACTGTAATGCTATTCACTACCCCAGCTCCTCCACATCCCTCTCTGCCTCTCTGATGCTGGGACTAAAGCTTTGCCCAATTTGCTTGCCTTCTCTGTAAACAATTAACGGTGTTAATACACTATTCAGTGGTGCCTCCTGGTCAGGAGATTGTTTGACAATACTGTTATTTTGACAGACTGGTTGCAGATGCAGAGTGGTGGAGTTACCCTGAAAAAAGCTATTCAGTATGAACCCACAGTACTTACAATAAAACTAGGAACCTTACTTGTAAACAGTAGTTCTCTTGTAAAAGAGACAACTTAACCTCCTTGTTACGCCAATACTCCTTAGATTTTTGTATGTTTGAATGCTGATCAGGGTAGAATTATGTTTGGCCACAGGGAAAGTCTCCAATTAAATATTCACAGAGATAGACAGTGGCTAAATAGCTACTGCCGCAATCTGTCTACCTCCTGATTGTTGACTGCAGTTATGGCATATTACATTTAAATATTCATCATATGCATATTGGACCCTGAAGGGTAGCATTTCAAATTATAGCAGTCCGTCCTTTAATTGCCAAAAAATGCCACACAAGCTTGGGGATCTAAATGATGTTCCTTTTATTATTAATGAGCCACAGAGAGTGGTTTGACATTTACATGGTTCCCATGGATGCAAATGAGTCTCTGAATTGGATTGTTAACCAGGGAGCCTGGGCACTGTTGTGCCTATACATGAGCTAAAGGTTGCTGGGATACAAATGTATGGACTGATTATCAATGTTCACAATTCACATTTACCATTTCAAAAAGTCACATTAGTGCCACCTTCAAATGACTGAATAGGGAGAGAAAAGTAAGTTCAAACATCAACAGTGTAGTCCCCATGCAGTTCCCATATGTACCTTAAAACACATGTGCATGTAGTGTTGCATGTCTAGCTCCAGAGAAATACTGCATACATGTGGAGCTGAAAGGTTGCTGCTAATGCAGTTTCTAATGGGCTTTCCATATGTTAGCCTATTTTGTTAGTGGTTGCCACCTGAATTCCATCAAGCTAGCTAAGTGGTGGCCTGGCCCCTTCATAAACATCTGCTGCGGCAGTTAATGTGAGGGAAGGCTGAAATAAAGTCTCCCAGGCTCCTGACAAGATAACTTGTTAAAGCTTGGCGGAGGTCAGGAGTAAGAGCATCAGACGTTCCCTCGTTCCCTCAGCAAACCCCCTGTAAAGTCACATAAATCACCCCAAAAGCTGCAGTCTCCCATCTGTATCTGTCTCTGTGCCGGAGTTCCCCCCCTTCTCCCAAGCCTGAGAGATTCAAAAAGATGAATTTCCACTGTAACTCCCTGATCTTAACAGCACCGTCCCTGATTGAGGGAAGGAAATGGGAAGCAGGGAGGGAACTGCCAACATTCCAACACTGTCAGAGACAAAGCACTTCCAGAAGCCTGAGGCCACCTTAATATAGGTGAGATTGATTAACAAATTAACTGTGATTTGTGGGAGCATTGTGCTGCATGTTGTTTTGTGTAGCACTAACAAGATGCAAATGTGACCATCCTGGTTCTGTTTGACCACCTCTCACAACGCAACAGTCAATCTGAGGGGAGTAGCCAGGAAAAACTTGTTAAAGTACATGCAGTACGCAAAGTTTATGAGTACATGTTTATAGTCACACACATTACAGAGCAAGAAAGCAGACTGAGTTTGGCAGTGATCAGAGTCAAGGGTTAGTCAAACCACCACCATCATGTGTTTTTCATTGAGTTCTTAGGAACATAAATACTGAATATATTTCAATGGGTTTAGATATAGTAGATAAACTATACTGTAGATACTATAGACACTTTACTGATCCCTGGGGGGAAATTGTTATAAAGACCTTGACTGAAAATAGTTCATTTGCATTGTTAGCCTCAGTGATTTGCTGAAGATATGCCTCATCTTAGAAGTGCTCATCTCCAATAGAAAATTTGATTAAAAATACTCCCTGCCATCAATATTCATGGTCATAATGTCATGTTACACAGACCACTAACCCAGCGAGGTGGTGAATAATTAGCAGAGGGTGGCATGTGATCTCCAGCTCTGTCGTTGAAGCACAGGCCTGTCAACACAATAGCGGCAGCCCCCCTCCCCCCATCTTAACATCTATTGTGTTTCTGCACGCTTGTGATGTGTGTGAGGACAATTAATGCGATTGCACTTAAGCTCTCCTTGGTGGGTGGATGTGTGCATTTATTGATTTTGATCCTTTCTACCTACTTCAATAAGGGCTGCAGCAGCCTTTCACACACATCTGCTTACGTTTCCCTATTACTAACTACTGAATATTCTGAGCATGTTTGAGAAATCAAAAAAACAAATATGAATCCCAAATGCAGCCAGCAAGATCGATACAACTCTGAGATAATTTCCTATTCTCCTTTTTCTCTGGGATCAATTAAAGCTCAAAGCCACGTTCTGACTGGAGGAATCGGCAGATTGGTAACTTCAAAAGCTGACCTCAAAGATTACTTTGAGATGGGCCCAAAACACTGTTTACACTGCAGGCCCTCTGAGGGATGACCAGGGGGCTGCTCCCACAGCCAGAGAAGAGGGCAGGCCCTCCTTCTTATCAAAGGACCTTGGTTAGATAACATGAAAGTCAGCTTGATATTAAATGTTTCCATTCAGAGCTCTAAAGCCAGACAAGGCCTCACAGCAGCTAGTACTTGACTTCATTAAGAGAAAGCAAAATAAAGAGATGAGAAAAGATAAGCTGTGGTGTAGTGGTGACTGAAGAAGTGGGTATACAGTACTATAACAGCAAATATTCTCCAATGATTTCTTCTACTATATAATATTTTTTTACATGAGTGGTGGATAAGAAGTGCATACAGTAATGTGCCTGTGGATAAAGAAGTGGGTATACCTCGGTATACACTTGACTATACTTCTGGGTCCAAGTCTAGAGCAAATAATAGTATTGTAGCTAAAGGTCTTGTTTTATTGGTTGCATTGTTGAATACTGTAAATACAATAAAGTACCTTCCACTTTGACTGTGGTCCTGGCACACAGTCCCAGAAGTGTGTAGTGGTGTTTGCTTTGTTCCTGTGTCCCCAAACCAGAAGTCAATCAATCAACCAATCAACCAATCAACCAATCAACCAATCAACCAATCAACCAATCAATCAATCGATCAATCAAACAATCAAACAATCAATCAATCAATCAATCAAAGCTTTATTTGTATAGCGCATTTCATACACAGAGGCAACACAATGCGCTTTACAGAGAACAAGGAAGGTGGGCATAGGTCCCACCCCTACATATTCCAGAGGGAAGCAAAAAAACAGTATCACCCAGGGGCCAGAAAAGTGAGCTGTAAAAATTCTTCCCTGACCCCTCTCAATTAGATGATTGAGCAAGCTCCTGGAGTATGTTTGTCTAACGGCTAAGAACATTTATAGAGCAATAAATGACATTAAATTACATTTTCAGAGCAAAAAGGGCTAAAAACATCATAGGAGAGACATGGCAAACAATGGTGTATGTCTGTGTGTGTGTGAGTGTGCCTGGGTCCAGATAGAGGCAGGGGTAGGGGTAGGGTGGGGGTAGAAAAAGGATACGGACCCGGGTTAGGGTGAGGGGAAGGGGATCTGAGCCCAGGACTGGTGTATGTCTGTGTGTGCGTGAGTGTGAGTGTGCCTGGGTCCAGGTAGAGGCATGGATCGGGGGTAGGGTGGGGGTAGGAAAAGGATACGGACCCGGGTTAGGGTGAGGGGGACTGGGCCCAGGTCCAGGCCTAAAGCTGGAAGCGGACTGGTGTATGTCTCTGTGTACGTGTGTGTGTGTTAACTAAATGCACAGAGTGGGAAGGAGCTAGTCATGGGGAGGCAGGGGGCCTTTCCAGGAGCCATAGGGTGGACTTTTGGCCAAGGACGGGGGGGGGGGGGGGGCAGGACGGGACGGGGGTCTCCAGGGCCTGCTACAGGGTGGCCTGCAGACAGGGGGAGTCCACAGGACCTGTATGGAGTATAAGAGGGAGAGACACTAGGGAGGAGGACAGAGTCAGTGGCTGTACTGGACATCCACAGCAGATACAGGGGTATCTATCGGACTCAGGGTGGTCTGCGGGTGACAGTGGGGCATCCACTGGACCTGGTTAGAAGATAGGAGGGAGAGAGAGAGGCACTAGGGAGAGGGGAGGCAGATAATGGTTAGTAGCATGTAGAGCCATAAAAGCAACACAGATATTAAAACAGAACGTGCCAGTTGCAGGGCAACCAGCATCTGTATATACATCTAAATATACATACAGTGCATAACAGGATATACACCAATGTATACAGAGGATTTACAGGAAGTGTGTATGTGTGTTTCCCTGCGTGTAGTAATTATGTAATAAAGTAGTCCCAACTTGTCAGGATATCTTAAAAGATACATCATAGAACAACATTGGGCTCAAAAACTAGACCCCCATAAAAAAAAAGATATATATATATATAAACAGGAGTTTATATATACATATAAATCCCGCCCTGAGCAAGCCCTTAAGATGGGTTACATTGGTGCCGTGAACCCAGATGTCCAGTGGTGTGGAGTGAGTTTAGAAATGCGGGGACGTCCCTATTGGCACAACTGTCAGTGTGTCCACCTCACAAGCGGGAGAGCTCGTCGAACATGGGAACGAGTTCCACCCTGGGCATGAGTTATACTTGCTCCAGGTAAACACCCTGGGCAAGCCCTTAACATGTTATACCTGCTCCAGGTAAACACCCTGGGCAAGCCCTTAACATGAGTTATACCTGCTCCAGGTAAACACCCTGAGCAAGCCCTTAACATGTTATACCTGCTCCAGGTAAACACCCTGGGCAAGCCCTTAGCATGAGTTATACTGGCTCCAGGTAAACAAAACATGTCTGCACTTCCAGGGATTTGCCATGTCGAAACACATCAATAAGTTCTGGTGGGAAATAATGAAAGACTACAACCTCTAGTGGGATGGGGGTTTGAGGCAGACATGTTCGGTACGATTGACAGCTATGATTGCCAGTTATGACCTTTATTTCATGACATGAAAGAGCAGCCGTAAGAAAAACCTGAGCTATTGCCTGATGTTGCAAAGCTGTAAAGGTTCTTCTTTAAGGATACTTTTCCGAAATAAATGTTTCATGGACCAGTACTACTGCCTGATAGTTAGGTTATATCCATGGCCTTACAATAGCAAGCACTCACAAGCCCCCGCCTCAGCTGAGCACTGAACACAATCATTGTGAATGATGACAGTTAGCAATAATGAGGATAAGGATGACAGGTGGTGAGGCAGAGATGTGATTTGGACATGGATTTTGGAAACTTTTTTTTTTCAATTATAGAGGGGATAAATTGGAAGAGAATATAAATTGGAAGAGCCCGGCTGGGAGGACAGATGACAAAAATTAGTAGGCTAGGCTAAGTCGAGCCTCTACTAGCTAACCTTATGACCATTCCGATCTAGCGAGCTCACTGCTTCGCTCCGCAATATCGGTCTGGCCTTCGCCCCATAGAGAGCGATTACGTGGGCGGGCGTACTTGCCTTGACAGACAAGCACCTTCAGCCAATCAGCGTTCAGCAAACTTTTGCCAAATCCAGAACGGCCAAAACATCTTTTCCACTGAGAAACTCCGCTAGTGCATACTCGTGTTCTTGTTTAAGTGTTGTGATTAAGTCTATTTCTGCAATAACTGCACTTATTTTGGCATAATCGCTCTGGAAGAGGCCAGACCGCTCTGCGTTAGTGAAACAGAATGTGAGCTTGCGAGAACAAGATGGTGGTACCAGGCTAAGCTAACCTGGCTATCTAACTTCTTGTTATAATAATTAACGTTAGCAAAGTCATTTTTTAATGCAGGCTGTGCTTGGCTGGTTGACATGGAATTGTGTGTTGGGAGATGTTTTTGGGTCAGTGACAAATAAGGGTGGGAAAGATTAATTTTTTTTGGGGGGAAATACTGTTTTAAAAGCATGCATCAGGTGTGTTAATATGTGGATTTTGTATTTATGTTGGTTTTATGTCATTTGAAATTAGGCTACATTTGCAATTTTTTTTCTCCAAAAAGACCAAATGCGCCTGAAAATGTCAAGTGGTGTAACCAGAGAAAAGTGGTAAATATTCAATATTTTATCAACCTAGAGTGTATGTAGGTGTACTCATAATAACAATTAATTGCAACATGTTACCTAAGAATAGATTTTATCAGGATGATCTCAAATTTTTATAATTTCACCAGTTTTGCAACATCGAGCGGGTCATATGGTATGCTGAAAACACCTTGGTTTTTGTTATAATCTATGGAAATGTATGTCAAAAAGGCTAAAAACATGTTGTTACACTACAGTAGAATATAATGTTTGGATAGGAATATGAATATAATTAATATTCCTGTATAATTTCATATTTTCATGAACAAACACTGGTTACACCATTTGACATGACCCAGTGTCAATTGGTGTAACCATCCACATTTACCACATATATTATATTGTATTAATGATGAAATGGCAGACAAGTATCTGACTTATTAGGCAGGCCATCTCTGAGTCTCAACACAACAGAATGTCTGGCCAAATAACATGTAGGCTAAATGACAATTCCCCTTTTCTCGAAAGAATACTTGGAAAATAAATAAAACTGACTAATAAACTAAACATTTCTTCTTAAGATGGCTAGTTATCCTTGTGCTGCATCATAAAATACTGGTCCTTGCCTAAAATAGCATCAAACAGAAAGAATTATAATAGGAATTATATTTGAGTCAAATGGTGTAACTGGTTACACCATTTGACATTTACATTAAAAATCAAATTTGTCAGCCATTTACATGGACACCCATGAAAGCTAGCTAGTTGACCTAGACATAATCAATGTTTTTCACTGGTTACACCATTGTCCACTGGTTACACCATTTGACATGTAAATCTAAGAGAGTTACTAACCTTGACATGCAACCATGAAGAGCAGAAAGGGGTCCTTCTCTGTGATACATTTCCCACCAAAATTGTCTTCTTGTAAAAAAAAAAAAAGTCCTTATATGGTGGTTACACCATCTAGACACTTATGTAAATTGACCTGACTGACATGATTCCCCGGATTATTTATAATATCCAGAACAATATAGTTCCACTTCTTTTATTAACTTTAACATTATGTAAGATTATGCCAGTTTACTAGTTTATATGTTGTTTTTTTTAACTTTTGAGCAATTTGAATTTTTCTGTACTCAGTTTTTATGGTTACACCACTTAGACATTTTTGCCATTTTTATTCAATAATTCTCTCAAAATGAATTAAAACCACAACTTTTTAGGGCAAGTTGTCAGAAAAGAATGTATGCAAATCATTTTTAACCTAAAAAATTTAAACTTAACCAAAGGGACACAAAAAAACGTCACATATTTGACCCTTTTACAAATGTAGGATCCTAACTTAACCCAAGAAAAATCAAGGGAGCGCTCGAGAATGGTGACCCATGTTATGAGTGATGCACGCAGTGCTAGGACATGAGCAGAATTCAAGCCGACACAGGCGATCTATAGCGTGAGCCGCGTGACAACATAGGCCCTTATGCACGGCAGTCGCCCTCTCCTCTCTGTTTTGATTCAATACCCTTTGAAGGTCGTGTAGTGTGACCTCTGCAATCAATCAAGTGTGGAGATATTGGTCTGGCTGCTATGTGAGACTAGTGAAAGCTTATACATACACGTGGGGTGAACATACAATAGGTTCGAAACCACAATTAATTATATTGATGGCAGGTTCCAGCTAACCTGATGTGCCAGATGGTTTGCTTCGCATAACCGTCTGGGAACTCTCCATTGGAAACTGTTTGGAAAGGGGCAGGCACTTTCAAAAATACAGGTGATTGGATGAACCATCTGTCTATCATTACATTACATTACAGTCAATTAGCTGATGCTTTTATCCAAAGCGACTTACAATAATTGCATTTAACATAGAAAAAGACAATGTACTACTTCTTGCCAGAACTCACAAGTGCATCTCCTTTCTAAATCAAGTGACTGAGAGCATAATCTAGTGTCGGAAGCAAAGCTCAAGAATAACAAACTCAAAATAGGGGTGTTTAAGAGGGAGGATCGTGGCAGTGTTAATTTCGTTGATGAGAACTATGACGAAAACTATTCGTCAACGACATTTCTAAAATAATCACATTAGTATTAATAGAACGAGTTGGATGCAACCTACAGGTAGCCTGTGTGTATTTAGCCCTGTATATAATATAATAACCTACAGGTAGCCTGTGTGTATTTAGCCCTGTATATAATATAATAACCTACAGGTAGCCTGTGTGTTTAGCCCTATATATAATATAATAACCTACAGGTAGCCTGTGTGTGTTTAGCCCTGTATATAATATAATAACCTACAGGTAGCCTGTGTGTATTTAGCCCTGTATATAATATAATAACCTACAGGTAGCCTGTGTGTGTTTAGCCCTGTATATAATATAATAACCTACAGGTAGCCTGTGTGTATTTAGCCCTATATATAATATAATAACCTACAGGTAGCCTGTGTGTATTTAGCCTACATGTGAATAGTACCGTTGCTCACCGGCCGGCGGGAAGTCAACTAACAGCATACGACTGCGCCTGAACTGTTCAGTAAATGACCACAGTTCAGAAATGTCTTTGTTAACGTTCACACACCGGGAGAAAGAGGAGAGCAGACATCTGGATAAACGTCATATGTGATGCAAAGGAAAACAAAACCATTTGTAAACCGTGTGGGGTGAAAATGACTGGCAAAAATACAACAAACTTAAAGCGACATTAGGAGAACAGTCATCCCGAAATTCACGAGAAGGTAAGCACCCCCCCACCCCCGGCTAACCTTACTGTATTAGCTAAACCCAAGCTGGTGTGTTTCTGAAATACTTCAAATACAATACAAGCTAAAAGAAACCAGTGTTTCACGTAGGTTTGTGGCGGGGGAGAACTGAAGTTTCTGATCATTGCAATGCTAACGTTAGTGGCTAATGTTAGGCACAGGTTAGCTAGCAACAGTGGGGCTATGCTTGTGGCGGCTGGCGGGGGTATCTAGCGTTAGCTCGTCTGGGTTAGCTAGTCTGGGTTAGCTAGTCTGGGTTAGCTAGTCTGGGTAAGCTAGCTAAGCAACTACTGCTGCTGTCTAATGTTATACTGTAGCTAGATGGATAAGAGGAACAGTCAGCTACCTGGCTATCATAGCCCCTCTCCCCCGGTGTGATGTTAGCTAGCCTGTGCCTGATGTTAGCTAGCCTGACTAGCCAACTAGTGCTGACATGATAATGTTATAGCTTGCTATATCAGGCACAGACACAGTTAGCATCATGATAATGTTATAGCTTGCTATATCAGGCACAAACACAGTTAGCATCAGACTGGGGGAGAGGAATGCTTCATTATGAAACTGTCTGACAGAAGCAGCCACGCTTCTGTCAGTCTGCCCCAGGGCAGCTGTGTCTGTATCTGCCCCAGGGCAGCTGTGTCTGTATCTGCCCCAGGGCAGCTGTGTCTGTATCTGCCCCAGGGCAGCTGTGGCTACAGATGTATCTTACCACCACCGGTATGACTGTCTGAATGAATACTGGACTCTGTAAAGCGCTCTGGGTTTCATGAAGGGCGCTATATAAATCCAACTTGATTGATTGATTGAACTAAGCCTGTTAAATTTGAGCTGTCTAAATCTATGGTAGATTTTGTCGACTAAAATCGTAATGATATTTAGTCAACTAAAACTAGACTAAAACTAAAACAAGTCAGATGACTAAAATATGACTAAAACTAAATGGCCTTTTAGTTAAAAGACTATGACTAAAACAAAATCATAATTTGCTGTCAAAATTAACAATGCTTGAGAGCGATGAGCTCCAGATTGTTTTGGAGTCTGAAGTTTGAATCTCGAGCCTGTAGGCAGGCTCTTCACCCTCGGAGATGAGACCGATGAGGGTGGTGTCGTCTGCAAATTTCAGGAGCTTAACAGACTAGTGGCTAAAGGTGCACCTGTTTGTGTACAGGGAGAAGAGTAGAGGGGAAAACACAGCCATGGGGGGAGCCTGTGCTGATGGTCCTGGAGTCAGGTGCTGGAGAATGAAGTGGAGGGCCATGTTAACTATGTCTTCCACTGACCTGTTGGCTCTGTAGGCGAACTGCAGAAGGTTATAGTAGGGGGTCTATGATGGATTTGAGATGCCGCAGAACAAGGTGCTCAAAAACCTTCATTGCTACAAGGTTCAGGGCGACGGGTCTGTAGTCATTGAGGCCAGTGGTCTTGACTGGGCTTTCTTGGGGACAGGGATGATGGTGGAGGTCTTGAAGCAGGCTGGAACATCACATGTCTCTAGTGAGGTGTTGAAGATGTCAGTGTACACCGGGGACAGCTGATCAGCACAGTACTTTAGCATGGAGGGGTAGAGACGGGTCTGGCCACTTTCCAGGAGTTCTGTCTCTTGAACAGGCAAACTTCCGTGTCTGGCGAGAAGGTCATAGTTTGCTTTGACTAGCACTAGAATGTTTGTTTCTGGCAAGAAGAACACCAACTGTGCATCAGGTTGGTTTTGCTGTGATGCCAGTACAGCCTGGTAGATCGGCAGTGTGTCTGCTTCTTCGTGGTTATTCGCTTTGTCAAAGCAGATGATGTTATCAACGCTTTGCGGATGCTTTTGGATGAAGCAGAAGTGATGGAAGGAAGGCTGTCAACACCCCCGTTCAGTAGCCTACTACGATTACATTAGTTTCACTTCGCTTCGTGTTGTGATTTGTTGTCTATGGTGGTCATGGCTAGGCATCAGCAATGTTATTAAAATCAAATCTCCCTGCTCCATGGAAATCATTTAGAGTGGAAGCAATGTCAGACTGAAGTTCTTAACGGAATGTAACAAGTTGTTATGTTTTCTTTTAAAGTTTATTGTATACAAGAGACATATTACAAATACAAAGTTATAGAATTCCAATTCCTATGGGATTTGCAGGAAATACTTACTTACCTAGTGCTGCTAAAAAGATCAGAATTGCCCTTTTGTGACATCACGTTGACAACATCTCAGCACCTAGTCAATAGCATCTACAGTATCAAACAGGAAAAATCGAGTGAGGAAAAACAGTACTGTAACTGCAAATTGAGAGACAGTAGACATGATGCCATCACAACCTATAGTTGAAGCGGGTTAGAGGAGGAGGGGGAGGTCCTTGGTTGTATACCTGGTCTCACTGCAGTATGATTCCATAGTCACCCACTGATTAGGGTAATTGCCTACTGTACCTGCTTGCACCCTGTGGCCAAACCCAGCCTCCACTGGCTCATCCATTTGTCTTCTAGTAATGAAATCCCACGGGTTCCACGAGCCGTGGCGTGGCAGGGCACCTCATTTCAGGAGCTATTAAGTACTGAAACGCAGGTTTCTGTTGCACTCTTATCGCCCGCATCGTTAATCTGGGGCCTCTTCCGCTCGGCAGTGCCGATGCCTCTGAGGTAATAACAGTAAATCAATGAGAGGAACGGTGGGATTCAACTGTGGAGGGGCAGAAGAAGAAGAGGAACAAAGAAGTGGTGATAGCGATAGCACTACTGTACTTTGGGGTTGTAACTGCCACTAATCTGTAAAACGGGAACTCAATGATTACAGGCAAATATTCTTTATGAACACTCAAAGCTGGAGTGTAGTCCCCTCGCCCCCATCATGCTTGGAACAGCTAGACACATGTACATTCCACTGTTTGTCTAGTGTTTCTGAGAGTTGTTTACATAAACATGATGTTCAACACAACAAGATAATGGAGTATTCAGAGATGTCATAGTTTCATATCAATTTCAAGTGGCTCAACCACAACTACAGTACATGCAGTGTGAAACCAGTGTGAACATTTGCAATGGTACTGGTAATATGGTTTCCAGCTCACTGGCTTTAATGGTTTCGGTTATTTGAATGCATGTGATGGACCACTAATACAATCAGTGCCTTCTTAATGCAGAAAATGCCTGTTCGGCACGTTAGCATGTGAACAACATGATGAATAGCACTGTGTAAAATGGTTCCATTCCAGTGTGTGCATAAGCAGAAAACAAGCTTGCCCCAGCAGTTTGATAATTAGCTAGGCTTAATCTTTGGAGGACATAATACCAGTTCAATGTATGGCATAATTACATTCACCCTTAATGTATGTTTTTTCCCCTCCTTGTTGGGGGCTGTAGTGCGAAACATAAGAAACATGATGAATGTTTAGAATGCCAGTGGTCAAGAGGTGTTCATTACATAGGCGAGCTGCTCCACCAACTGGGCCTTTCCTATCTGGATGTGATATACTGCCCAGCCCAGTCAAGCTCCTGAGTGCATAGCTCTCCTTTGAAATCCAGCAGACCAACAAGTGTAGGCGCCGCCAAGCAGACGGGCTGTTTGTCTCTTGTTCCAGTAACGAGGCAGTATGTGATGGAGTCAGCCTGGGTCAGAGAGCTGACAACTGGTCCAAATATAGATATATATAAATAAATATTGCCTTAGAGACAGAGATGACATCTATATTTACTCTCAGGTCCTACAAGAAAACATCTCCAGCTGGTACTGAGATGAGTGCAGGGCTATAACCAATCTACAGTAGATGAAACAGCTCCCACAGGTATATGAGACACACATGTACAAATAAAGGATTGTATGAACTTATGATAGTGAATTTCACTTGAATGCCAATCACAATACTGTAGTTCACATGAAATAATGCTCTTGGGAGTGGTTGCTCAGCAGAGTATTTGTAGGGTGCATGGTGTAATTGTGAGGTTGAAGTCACTGGATTTATTTATGCGTATTTAGAGCTGGATCAATTAAAGTCAGCTGGAGCAGATGAGAGAGCTCACAGCTCTGTGGAGACATTCACGTTTTAATTGGAGTTCTGATTTAATCCCAATTCTGCTATTACTGCAGACAACCATCACAGGAACAGTTCTCTGATGGCTTAAACAGAGATAAATCAGTTTAATTTCCATGGGTGGAACAATTCAACTTGATAATGCAAAAAGGTAAGTTGAGCTCATACTGATAGTTGACCATCCCTCAATGATGATGGGCATCGCTTCAGTGATCTGCTATATATATATATATATATATATATATATATATATATATATATATATATATATATATAGATATCTAACAACTTCATGAGGATTAAAACGTATCACCTGTTCTCAATTTTAATCAATATAACTATACAGTAGTAAAGGTGTACTAAGCAATTTATTGAACGTTATTCCCATAGAAAATGCAAACTTATCAGAACTCTATTATCTCGAGTGTGGTGGTCATCAGGTTGTTTAAACAAGGTAATGTGTAGTAAATAAAATATAAACAACCTTTTCAATATTATCATTACATATACAGGTAACATGTATAACAATGTGCTACATAGCACTGCCACTGCGTTATTGCAGCAATCTTAACCACCACCAACAACAAGAATATATTGCTGTTAACATTCATGTTCATAATTAAAGATGCATGTTTCACTATTAATTATTCCATTATGCATGGATGTGTATTCACAAACATTTAATCAAGATTGATCACTTAAAATAAAAAAATAAAAAAAATAAAAAATCAGAGCAGCATTTTGTGTTTGCATGCTGCATTTAAGCCTTGTCAATTTGTAAATTAACATTTTGCCGTTTACATGCTATACATCATAATTGATTATTCTGTCAAATGGGGGCTGTTTCTGTTTCTACTTGCAGACTAAATAGGCATGTGAGAGACAGACTGGTTATTAAAGACAGGCTGGTTATTAAAGACAGACTGGTTATTAAAGACAGGCTGGTTATTAAAGACAGACTGGTTATTAAAGACAGACTGGTTATTAAAGCTTGCCCATCATCACTGAGCTAATGTGGGGAAAAGGATAAGTGGTCTTTAAACAATCAGACAGAGAGACACCAAGAAGGTCAGGCTGTCTAAGACCATCTGACACGGCAGATGTAATATCTTTACTATAATGACATAAATAGTGTGCGTGCGTGCGTGTCTGTAACCCTGTAATCCGAATATCTCCACAAATGCCCACTGCATGCAGTTTATATGCAGCAGGTGTGTTGCTGAGGACCCATGGGTGTGCTGTGTCGCGTGAAGTTGAGAAAATTGACATTTTGGCTCATTAACATAAAATACTGCTCCCGAGCCACCCGTTCTTTCACAATTCTGCTGCACACAAGTCAAGCCAGCCAATAGAAATACTGCTCTGAACAGAACCATGTATGTATGTATTAGGGATGAGACGGTATACTGTAAAACCATGAACCGCGGTATAAAATGTCCACGGTATTAGAACCGTGACATTCCCTGTGTTTACGGTATTATGTTTACGGTATTACACAATAATGCGCTGCTGAAACTTCACATTTCAAGTTGCTTGCAACAGTTAATTTTGTAATTTAATATAAGCTTGCTATTAATAAACTGAGCTTAATTACAATAGTGTGTATTTTCCATGAATGTGTTGCACTGTAGTTCCTTCAAAGTAAAATACTTGTTTTTTTAATGGCGGACTGGCCATCGGGACGTTCGGGACGAATCCCGATGGGCCGGTCCTCAAGTGGGCCGGCCTGGTCCCCCCCGTCAACAACACACGACAATCTGATTTGCCTTTACCCCCCCCCCCCCCCCACCGCTCAGCAAATCACACGACAATCAGAATTGCCTGTCAGCACCCCCCCCCCCCCCCCCCACCGCTCAACAACTTGCCGACAGTTTAGTATTCACAATGGGAAAGCCCGTTCAGTGGGCCGACCGGAGCTACCTTTCCCCGCCTGAATTCTTTCCCCAGTCCGCCCCTGCAGTTAACTGTTACTGTAGGGAGAGGATGACCACAGCCCTTAACCCCAGTTACCACCCCCCTTCCAGAGACACAGTATCAGACACCCTCATACCTGCTTGGCATGCAGTTGAAAAGAGAAACATCATGGGTGAGCTTGCCAATGTGTCAAAAGTAGCCATAATTAGCAATGGCTGGACAAGTATCACACAGGATCACTATATTACAGTGACAGTCCACTATGTAAATGAAGACAGAGACAGAAACATCGACCCAGCACACAATTTCTTTGACCTTGTATGATACACCTCATTTGTTTGACCCACTTTTCCTTCATTTCAATAACTCTCTTTTTTGGTTTGTTTACTCTTTACGCCAATATATATGTAAAAAATATATGAAAAGTTCATTTGCAAAAACAGATATGTGCATTTTGATACATTTTGATAAATCATTTTTTCAATCAAATGTCAACATTAAATATCAATTAAATAACAGTTTGATGGTTTTGATTACGTAAAGAAGAGTCTTCTTTATTTAATCAAAACAACCCAACTGTAATTTAATTGATATTTAATGTTGATGTTTGATTGAAAAAATGATTTATCAAAATGTATCAAAATGCACATATCTGTTTTTGCAAATGAACTCTTCATATGTAAGCCCGTGTTTTTGAGTTTTGCAATAAATGCACCATTATTTGGAAGTATGTATGTACAGTATGTATGTATGTATGTATAAATCTTATCTATCTATCTATCTATCTATCTATCTATCTATCTATCTATCTATCTATCCTGTATGTGAGTTTCTCTTTCAAACAATTCCATTGTACACAATAGTAGTTAGATAGATAGCTTGCTAATGTTAGCGAAAGCAAGCTACTATTCAGAGAGACTAATTTTACACCACAAGTGGAAGTCTTTTAGGTTAATCTATCTTCCAGCTTGAAGATAGGGCTATGCTTCACTCTTTGCAATACAAAGAGACAAAACAGTACACCACCATCATAGAACTGCGTACAGTGACAGGGGCCTTTGTGACGTTTACAGTTTGGTTTAGTTGACTGTAGGCTATAATACATTGTGGCATTGGCTTCGGTCTGCCTCATGTCTCTTAAAGGGGCAATGCCATCAAAAATGCATGTATAGGAAGCTGCATAGGAAAAATGTTCAACAATGTATGACTTGTACTATGTTCAATATTTGCCCCTCAGGTCTTTAAAGGGACCTATAAAATTAATTTTAATGGCTCCACACTTGCACCTGAATTATTTTTCATACTTGCATTCACCCCACCTTAGGGTTAGCTACCCCATTGCTAAGGATTAGCTTATTAGTGTAGACTAAGGAAGGAGAGTTGTTTCATGTAACCTATTGTATGAGTACAATCAGTTTAGTTAAGTACATGCAGAATGTGTAAAGAGTTATAAGGAATGGATAATGAGTTGCATGTGCTGCATGGGCACTGGCCATGCAGAATGACCACAGGGCCTGGTTTGCATTATAGTTCTCTAAAAGGAGACTTCAGCAGTTCTTCAGTTTATGACCTGAACACTGCAAATCCACAATTATACTCCTTCCTCAACAGTATTATCATGATGAGGTTATACGAGACTAGCTAGATCCCCATATTCTTAAATTTGTCTTCATTTCCACATAACCTTCTGTTTTACTGTACCTCCAGCAACACATATGAAACATATACTCATGTCAAAGACAATCTGGGACAGATAACTGAATGGGTTCAGCAATTAGAAAGACATGCAGCAAATTGGACTTCTGCTACTGTTTCTTTTTACCGTGCATGTTGAAAGCAGATAAGTGTTTTCTTTCACTTTAGCAAAGTGATTAAGAATTAGAAAGTACATTTCCTGGAGAAATATGAGGTGGGCTAGCTGCCGCAGCCAGACGTACTGCTACTATGGGATGGTGCTCCTTCCTCCCACCTCTCCCCCTCACTCCTCTTACCAAATACTAGTAGCTACTATCACTATTAATTATTACAAATACATATTAATATGAAAATTATCATTACCACTACCTCTTCTAGAACTACTATAATACAGATACTGCTAGTACAACAATAATTACTAGTAACTAATAAATATAGATATGAAAACGACTATACTACTATAAATACTACTACTACTGCTAGTACTACTATAACTACTAATACAACTACCGCTAGTACTATAATAACTACTAAACTATAAATATTAATATTGCCTTCAGCACTAGAATATGCTCTTAAGTCACTTGTTTTAGAAAGGAGATGCACTTGTGAGTTCCGGCAAGTAGTAGTACACTGACTTTTCCTATATTAAATGCAATTATTGTAAGTCACTTTGGATAAAAGCATCAGCTAAATGACGAATGTAATGTAAAATGAAAACTACTATATACCACTACTACTGCTGCTAGTGCTACAATAACTACTAAGTACTATAAATAAATATTAATATGAAAACTACTATAAATACTACTACTGCTAGTACTACTATAACTCCTAATACAACGACTGATAGTACAATAGCTACTAAATAATATTAATAATATGACAACTATAAATGCCTCATGCTACTACTACTATAACTACAGTACTAATACAACTACTGCTAGTACTACAATAACTACTAACTGCTAGTACTACTGTACAGTGCATCCGGAAAGTACTCACACCCCTTCACTTTTTCCACAATTTGTTACAGCCTTGTTCCAAAATGGACTAAATTATTATTTTTCTCTCAAAACTCTCAATTCACCATAATGACAGTGTTTTTGCAAATGTACTTAAAATTAAAACTTAAAGGGGCACTTCACTGATTAGCATTAAGCCTAGTATCATTCCAAAATGTGCAGTATGTTAATGTGTAAAGCTAATGTGGTTTTCCTTCCCTGTGTTTCCTGGGGCTATTTTTCTCACTTTAAAAAACAAAAAACTATGAATGAGCACCCACGCTCCGGCAAGAAAACCATAACACCCTGTGGACGAAAACAGACAGGATCCGCTTATGACCTTGGCAGAAGGCGATTTTCCATCTGATATGCATGAAGAGGATTTTGAAAGTCTACTTCTGGAATTGGACATGTGGTTATCTGTATGAACCGGAATATAGCGAGGGTTAGGCTATTTTAGGATTGAGAAGGTGAGCTGGAAATGCCAAGCCACCCAGAAGAAATGGACGGCTAAGCATGAAGTAAGCATTTTTTACTAACATGCAATTTAGAAGTAATTTTATATAAAACTGTAGGTCTACTGGGCTCGTTTGAATTCAGTGAACAGAGGTGAGCGTTCATGGCTTACATGTTGTCTATAAACGGAAAGCCCTTCTGTGATCAACAGTTATTTTCTGGCTGATATATTTTGGATCTAGTCCCGTAGGCTAGTAGTATCCTAGTAGTAGTAGTTTAATAAGTAGTAGTAGTTCAATTCATTCATTCAAGACTTATCAGACTGTGCTTATGTTTGCAAATGTCTGTGGTGAACAGAAAGGTAACTGAAAAAAGTTTAAAATAGCCAAGTTTGCAAATGTTTGCCTTGTTCGCTGAATTCGAACGCAATCATAGTTTTGAATCCCGTCAGTTTCCGTCAGTCTAATATTATTGTTCACAGCAAACTAACTGGAAAAAGTAGTTTGCAAATGTTTGCTGAATTTGAATGCACCTGGGGTATGATGAGTCCTGTTCTAAACTGTCGTATTGGTACAATGGTTGTCTATGTTGTTGTTACTGGGCCACGGCCTGGAAAGCAAATGTAGGCTAACCTAGAAGTTAATTGTCATTGTGCAGTATAGGCTACAATGCATAAATAAGCCTGTCTTGGTAATGTTCTTCTCATTTCTTGTAGACGATATCACTTGACAGCCTCACGCCATTTCCTGGAGTAGATGTAGGCTACCGTGGATTCGAAGAGACTGCACAGGCTTGGAGAGGACCTGGCAGGCTAGCCTAGCTAGTAGCTAGCTAACATCAGCTAGCTAACATCAGACTTACTGTATCTAGCTAGCCAGCAAACTTACCTGTGAATAAAGAAGAAATAATTACCTGTCAGGAGCTTTGGGGAACAGGCGAAAGGCCCTGGACATAGTTGGACACGCAGTCTCTTGGCCTCCAACAACACTGTTAGACGGACGGTAGCAGCAATAGTCCCAGCTCCCAACTAACGTTAGCTAGAACGTTTCCATATTAACAGAACGACCCCACACCATGAAATAAAAACAATTAATATGTAATGCCTTCAGAATAAACACACCGTTTCTCCATTACTGGGATGTTAGCTGAGAATGATACTAATCGCTCGAACTGTCAACATCCGAACCAGAACACGTTTCAGCTCATGCCCTTATTTCGAAAGACTCGTTGAGGCAGTGACATCACATAGCAACGATGAAAGAGTGTCAGAAGTGTTTGTGTTTTTTAGATCTGTGTTTTTTAGATTTGCGCGGAGCAATCTGTGTTTTTTATACTTGCGCAAGGCGATTTGTAGACAAATGCAAGGCGATCCACAAATACACTGTGATCCGCAAACACAGACACTTTTCCTTGAATATGTGTTTTAAAAATCCAAGTTAGACTGTGTTTGTTTGCAAACTGTGAAGAGGGCATTAGTAGATTTTTTACACTATAAAACAGTGGAACAGTAGTCAAAAGTCTGAAAACAAATACGAAACAATCTACAAATAGAATACGATCCACAAGCAATCAATTTGCATTCATTCAAGTCACTGAATTCTATTTGTGGATCATGAAGAGTTTGTTTGCAGATTTAAAATCTATTTGTAGATCGTGTTTTATATTTGTGGGTCGTGACGAGTTTGTTTGCGGATTTCAACTCTATATGTAGATTCTGTTCTGTCTTTACAAATTGTAATATATATTTGTGAATCATAGTCTGTGCATTTACAATACTTTTTACATCGATTTACCCCCATATTTCTGACCTTCTTTTGAAAGTAGCAGTCTACAGTATGTATTGGTAACCCCTAAAACGTTACCCAAATGACATACACACTTGTATTTGTGCTGCTAGTTCCAAAATTCCATTCAGCAAATTCCAATTTCAACTTGAGCACGCCAGTCACCCTCAAAAGCCATTGACACATCTGTTTGTGCTTCTCATTCACACCTGCTTCTCGCTAATGTTAGTTATAATGCTCCACCTCTGGCTGAACTGCATGTAGCCTATACAGTGCTTTATATGGATTAAATAAGACAAACAAAATAACATTATGGCTCCAACACAGTTTGAGGCATTGTTGGTGATACAGCCCCTCACATGTAGGCAGAGGACCAATATGAATGTCGCTGTTTTCATATATATATGTATTATATTTCATATATATATTACATTATAGGCTACTTTGTCATGACTGCCACCATTGTTGTTTCACGCAAACGCAAAAACCGACACTGTTTCGATTACATTTATTCAGCTTTTTCACCCCACAAAACTTCACATTTGATGTGTATGACATCTTCATTCACAGGAGTTAAATTTATTATTTGCAAATTAATCGTGCAAATAAATGGCGCTAGCTGTGTAAGGACCTTATGCCCCACAGCTAAGCAAGTGAGCGTTTGTGGTGTGGGGTGAAATGGGGGGCCGCTGCACTACTGTAGGCTATTACACCCAATTATTTCTACTTGGGGAAAAGGTTGAGGACAACTTCAGGATATTCAGCATATGTTGCCCAAAGTAAATTGAAAGCTCTTCTTGAACCATTTGGAGTAAATGCATGGGGTTAGTTTGCCTGCAGATGACTATAGCTGAGTTATTTGCTTTAAAACACAATGGGACCAAAGCATGTAGGCAAATGCATTTTGCTCGAGGTTGCACGCAAGACAGCAGTGGGTTCCTCATCTGGGTCCACATCGAATAGTTTTTGACACGCCACCCATTGGGTGTGGCCACGGAAGGCAGCGAGCACAGTGCATTGTGGTACTTACAGGTTTCTTCCAATTGAGCAAAAATTACACTTTCTGTCTTTTCTCTGGCCATACACATTTCACAAATAACTGCACATTTATACTACATACTGTAGGCCAGTGGTTCTCAAACATTTTGTGCCCAAGGTACACCAAAGGACAAGCCAAAATCCCAAGGCACACCTATGTTCATATCCATGCAAAATAGCCCTTATAACACATGCTATTACTCTTATGACTCACTGTTAATTTTTTATTTAATGCCTATTTGCTAATGCCAAACAATACAAACATTCTATATAACTCAAAATATTTATTAACAATTAATAATTTAAGAATTAATTTAAAGCTTTATAGATTTTAATCAAAGCAGCAATACACCCATTAAACCAGACAGGTCACAACATTAAAGTGAGGTCATGGAAATTAAAAGGAAGAGACAGAAGTGTGTGTGTATGTGTGTGTGTGTGTGTGTGAGCGAGAGAGAGAGAGAGAGAGAGAGAGAGGAGGGGTAGATCTGGCCTGACACAGCAGTAGGCTTATCCCTGGTGTACAGTAATCACTCTTTACATAGAGAAGGCCTTAGAATGAAAACTAATTTTAACAGGAACTACTAAACACAATGCATTCAGTTAAAAAAACAACAACAAAAAAAAGTCTAAAATTGTGTGGTGAGTGTGCAGGTGAGGCAAGCAGGATGAACTGGAATGGGATCCTGGAAGCACAGCACAAAAGCACAGAAAAAAGACTATTAATCTTTTAGAAATATTTCATAAATATAATATCTTATCTATTTATCATTTATATGTATATACACGTTGATGATTATTTAATTATGAATGAATAGTTCTTTCTTCTTGAAATTAGGCTAACAGATGCTTTTCATAATGTGTTACCAAATTGTAGGCCTAATTAGCCTATAATGTGTTAAATAAATTATAAATGTAATTTAAAATTGAATCAGTAACATTTACTATTATCAATAGGTTTTGCCTACTTACAAGCTAGTGAGACATGTGCCTGTCGCTGGCCACAGATTTTCTTAATCCTTGGTGGTACTGAAGAGAGGGCCACTCGCAAGTACTGTTCAAAAGAGAGGCGCGACCTGCTCTTGTTCTTCATATACACCAGCATAGAGAACGCCAGCTCACACAGGTAGGTAGTGGGGAACTGAAGAAGTTGCTCAATAGCGTGGCAGGAGATGGTCGGGTACTCTGATGCAGAAGCCAACCAAAACGGATCCAGAGGGCGCTCACTGAATTTGAGTTTCAGTGTGCGGTCCATACGGAGCTCTGCGCATTCCTCTCTCTCTCTCAAAGTTAGATTTCCTGTTGATTCCTGGTTGAATGGGTCTCGAATCCAGTCATAGTCCTCGATGTCGTCCACACGTGGGAAGTAGCGCTCAAACCTCTCTTTTAATGTCTTAAGGTGCGCGGCAAATACAGCGCGCTCTCTGTCTGCCTGGGGCGCGGCTGATGTCCGTGGGAACATTTCCACGGAGCCGTGTTCCAATGCCTCTTGCCACAGGATAAGCTTGCCCATAAACCCCCGAATCTTGTCTGTGGACGATAGAATATTTTCATTCCTGCCCTGGAGCTTGGCATTTAACTCGTTGAGATGCCCAAATAGGTCTGCGAGATAAGCCAGCTTGGCGCACCACCTCGTATCTGCGAGTTTGTACTTGTGTGGGACTGCATGTTCACCTGAGAATTCCAAAAGCTCTCGCCGAAGCTCATAAAGACGGGACAGAACTTTCCCCCGGGACAGCCAACGTACTTCCATGTGGAGGATAAGGATTTCGTGGTCAGCTCCCATCTCAGTGCACAGTTGGGAGAAGATGCGAGACTTCAGAGGCCTTGATTTGATGTAATTCACCATCTGCACAGCCTGATCTAGCACCTCAGACAATTCCAGGGGCATGGTTTTGGCAACTAATGCCTCTCGATGTAAAATACAGTGGATCGTCTGAATATTTGGGTTTTGTGCTTTCACCTTGGCAATAAATCCCCTCACTCTCCCCGTCATGGATGCCGCGCCGTCTGTGAAAACACTGATGCACATATCCCAGGTCAGACCTCTCTCTTTTAAATAGCTGTCTGTTACCCTGAATATTTCTTCTCCCGTTGTGTGGCTTTCCATTTCTTTGCAGAAGAGAAAAGTATCTTTGATAGACTCACCGGCGTCAACATATCTGACATTTGCCAGAAGTTGGGCCGCCCCACTTATATCAGTAGACTCGTCTATTTGTAGAGAAAATTTGCTGATCAGCAGTTTCTCCGTCAATTGCTGGTCGATATCATCTGACATGTCATTGATCCTTCGTTTGATGGTATCATTAGATGAAGGCACTTTTGATAGCGCGTTTGCGGCATCTGGACCTAGCATGACATCTGCAATTCTTTTGCAAGCAGAGAGAATGAGTGTCTCTGCTATTGTGTGAGGTTTCTTCTGTTTGGCGATTAGCTCCGCTCTTTTGAAGTAGGCTAAGTCTCGATCGACATGGAACGGATGTTTGGTTTCCAAGTGCCTCTTCAGTTTGCTTGGCACCATGTTACCGTTAGCTAGCTTCTCCCGACAGATGACGCACTCAGGCTGAGGGCTGTTGACATCTCCGGTCCAGCTGAAGCCAAAAGACAGGTAGCTTTCGTGATACTGTCTGCTGACAGTTTTTTTTCTCTTTTTAGGTGGCGAGTCTGTATTTGTGGTTTGTTGTGGCCGGCTCCCCACAAGAAAGCGATCCATTTTCACGTTCTTTCACACTGTCATGCACCGGAGGCGTCATATGTTGCCTTGGCAACATAAGGCATTATTTTGAACTATTCCCGCCAATCCGAATCAAATATTTACCCAGGCCATGAACTAATAATAAAATAACCATTAAATAATTATTTATTTTTTTGTATTATTATTTTCCTACTGAGCGCGGCCAATTTGATGTAGCAAGACAGGCACGCCAGCAAGCACACTGCTGCATTCTCGGCGCATGGACAACATTACAAAAGAAGGATAGGATTGGTAACTACAACAATCGGATACAATTAATAATATATATATAATATAATAATACAAAACAACAGTAATGTTTATTAACTGGTTGTTAGAATAGATAATCACAGAAATTCTTATACTGCTGCTCAAGAGCTCTTCTGTGCCATAACAACACAGAAACTTGGCCATCCCCCCCAAAAAATCCTGCATACTGCCTTTACAGGCTTAATCATTGGCCACCCTATTATTTCCTCTGGTCCCCCTATGGCCACCCCTATAAAAAATATCTGAGGGCACCACTGCACCCACGCCGGTCTAGGTAAGTCCCTCCCGGGAGAGAAAGGACCAGCGGCCGGGATGAAATCACAGAGATGTGTCACGGAGTCAGGAGGTGTTTGCCTCCCACTCCAGACGCCAGGTGTAGTCTGCCCATCCTGCCTCGCTGATGTTGAGATCTCTGCATTGCTGCAGGAGATCCCGTGCGGCAGGCACAAAAGGGTGTCTCGACTTGAGATGACGGGGAGGCTCCGCTGTTGCAGTGAGCCTGTCGTGGAGCAGTTTGTTAAGCTCCACGGCCTGGCAAGTGAGACATGCTGTGGTTCCTGTGCAGCGGAGGCCAGCGGGCTGGATGCCTGCAAGGATGGGAAGGTTGTCCACAGGAGTGGGATGCAGGCATCCTGTCATGATGTGCAAGGCTTCGTTGATAGACGGGTCGATGAGGCGGGTGTGAGCGCTGCGACACCAAGCCGTTGCACAGTATTCACTGGTCAGTAGACCAGGGCTAGGGCTGCCGTACGCAATGTTTTTGCTCCGGCGTCCCAGCCTGATCGGACCGGTCGCCTCATCAACACCACACAAGCTGTTAACTTCTTGCGCAGTGACTCGAGGTGTCGGCAGAACATGAGCGACCTGTCCAATGTCACGCCAAGATAGGTTGGTTCGGCGCTGCATGGCAGGAGTGCTACATCGATGTGCACTTGGAGCTCACGTTTGGCTTCCTTGTTGTTAAGGTGGAAGGCTGCCGACAGCGTCTTTGCCTCGCTGAGCTTCAATCTCCATTTCCCGAGGTATGCCACTAGTGTCTGCATGTCCTGGCTCAAGATCTCCTCCACGGCCTGCCAGTCTCCAGCTGAGTACACCAGCGCAAGGTCGTCTGCGTAGGCATACTTCCTGGAGACTGTGATCGGCAGGTCGTAGGTGTAGATGTTATAAAGGAGGGGGGCCAGGACAGATCCCTGGGGGACGCCGTTCTTAAGGCGCCGCAACCTGCTTCGCTGTCTGTTACTGGTGGTGAGGGTGAAGCTGCCGTTTCGGACAAGCTCCATGATCATGCTGACCATGTGCCTGTCCGGCACATGTATCCCTGAAACAGCTAGACATCAGGAACATTTAAACATTTGAATGAAGTTTCTACCACAAAGTATGACGCAGTAGTTAAGGGACACAAATTTGAGGATAATAATATTAATAAATATAACCACAAGTGGTAATGGGACGGGTCCTGCAGACATGCCCCCATAACCAGGAGACTGACTGACTGGGAGACAGACTGACAAATGGGGGAAGACTGACAGACAGGAGGACAGAGTAACAGAGGGTAGACTGATTTTATACTACACACCAAATGACAGAAATGCATACTTTTTTTGACTGATTTGACCACTTTCAGGAAAATAATAATGTTACAATAGGGTTCCTATTACCAGGGCCCCTAGTAATAACTAGAAAATGTACATTTTCTTCCAAATATGTCTGTGCTTACTGACAACAGGCATAATATGTAGTTTAGGTAGGTATAATAGTAGTAGATACTAATATAAATACAAATATATCAAAAATAGATTCAATATGAATGGTATCTAATGATGATAAAGTATGAACAGTATACATTGTATCTAAATACAAGTATAAATGTATTCAACTCTTAACAGCTTAGAGATTCAATCTAAGATGGTAGAGAAATTGGCATTTTTGTAAAAAAAAATAAATATATATATATATTGCCATATTGACCATATAAACTAATGTCTTCATCACTTTTATTATGGAATGTTCAGTTTTTAGAGTGATGGCAGTTGGTGATTTAAGCAATTGACCACGAGAGGCAGTGGGTTACACGTGATTTTACAACAGCTACATGGCGTTGTTAGGCCCGACGCGACATATTGTACATATAAATGTGTACATGATTGTGCTGTACAATGTAAATTATTAGCTTCTTTAGGTAATGCAGTTACTGTAAGCTTCCAATGTTGCCATTTTCACATTTCAGCTTCAAGGTTTCTAGGCTTCCAGCTGTGTAGTGTTGCATTTGAGGTTTTATATTTTTCACATTCATGCATTTTCAGCAATGCTTTTGTGATTTATTTCAGCTGCTCAGCATTCACATGCATTTTTGATTTCTGCATGAAATCAAACCATTATTTTAGAATGTTTCTTTTATTTTTTGGGGGAATAATCATATATTTGAAATTTAAATTAATAATGTATATCATTCATCTTTACGTTAAGAAGTAGAATCCACATTAAGAGTAAGACACATTTTCAGTGAACAGCATTGCTGTTCATATTCTAGCATTAGGCTTGAAAACAGCTGAACATTCAAATGAGTTGAGATGCAGTAATCTTGTTAATGAGCAACTTTGAGCCGGCTGCACTGAGTCGGGTAGCTTCACCCCACACTGTTCTCCGCCCACACATCACTCCGCTCGTCCTTCATGCCTCAGTAGGAATCTAATCTTCTTCCCATGGAGATCCTTGCATTCACTGGAGCAACAAAGAAGTAAATCCTGCAATTGCTTTTGAGATCACATCATTATATGAATAACAAAGAATAATGGTAATGCAATGATTGACATTTTACATGTCAGAAGAGTGAAACATAGAGAGAAGATCCTCTGACTGCTTTCCATTCCCTCTAGCATGCAGACAATCACACATGAATGAACTGGGATATATCAGGTCTCTCAGTGTGTTTTTGGGGCTTTCTTGTGTTGGACCTGTCATTAGTACTGTACATGTGTTAAGTGGTTTGATGTGGTTGCAGATTTTACAAAAACATGTAATAACGATCGCTTTGAGTCCTTGTATTGTTGGATCTTGTCTGACAAAGACGGAGGAAGTGTATTGGTATAGTGGGGCCGGTATAAGGCCTATTGCACTAAGATGAAGGAACAGCTGCATGGCCAAAGTCAAAGTGATTACAGATGTCAGGGAAATATCACAAAATCAGCATGTTTAATGTTGTTTTGTACTGATGTAGAGTATAGTTTGGTGGCTAAAATGTCAAAATACAGCCTACATTAAAAGCACCATGACAACAGTAACGACTAGTTAGGCTACACCAAGCTTGATCTCTCTGTTTTCATCTGTATCTCTCTTTATTGTAAGCCAATATTCGTTCCGGCATAGAAATGAGAAATAAGATTAGAAACAATTTATATAAATCTTTGAATGTTCAGTCACTGTTTACATTTTCCCAGGAAGGCACACTGAGTGCTGTTTCCATGGAAACTGCACCTATCCAATGGCAGGGGTTTTCTGCCTGGCCATGTGACCTGCTGCCTGTTAAGATGTGTATTGGAGTTGGCAGTCAGGAAGTCTGTTGACAGGGTTCTGTTGTAAGAAAAGTAAGAGCCCCTCATACAGAAAAAGTTCCTTATATTCCAGGAAAGACAATTTAATGTTTTCCCCCTAACACATTATTTCAGGTTACGAGGTGTGTTCCCCTCACGGTTGAAACTTATTCTCATGATTCAAACTCATGCAGCGTGATTGGATTTACTGTAACAGTTTGCGTGACAGCGTTGTTGTTTGCGTGTTCCCTTTTGAAAATCCATCTCTCTCCTTTTCTCTCTTGCACACACGCACACACACACACACACACACACACACACACACACACACACACACACACACACACACAAAACACGCTTTTCCCTGGTCTGTGCGATTTGAGCAGCAGCCTTGAAACTACCTGTCGAGATTGATCACAGTCACACAGTGGGCTCTCTCTCCGTGATGGGCCCTGCAGTTATTAGAGCGTGATGCCGTTAGATGGGGAAGCGTGTCCTTACCCACCACTGCTGCAGGTAGGCCCACAGGACAGCTGCTCCCAACACACACAGCCCTCGCCATCACTTCCCATTTACAGGAAGTCAGCAGGTTTTCTGAAAACGGTGTAACTAAAGGTCAGCACTCCAAAATCAGGCTGGATGCAGAATAAATTTGCTGTTTCTTTTCAAAATGGTTTAACAGCATTTAAGTTTGGAAGTGGAAAATGCCAATGGTAATACTTCAAAGAGATTGCAATTCTGGTAGGTACATTGAAACAAATGATGTGAAACCATGCTTAACTAAAGATGTACGCCTATCTTTGTCCCTGTGCACAGTGTTTATTACCGTTAAATAGATCATATTCTATACGCTGGTGTTGAAATCCCATTGAAAGATATGTTATAGAGGAAGGTATTACTGATGGAGGAGCAGGTACATGTTACAGCCAACAGATGGCAGACATGAGCAGAATAGCGAGTTCAAATGGCTGAGCAGTCACTGAGAATGTCCAGTGAAACAGACACAAACACAAATGAACAGGGCATGTTCACTGTTGACTTTGACAAGGAGCATTTTGAACAACAACAGAAAGTACTTAGTATAACGTGAAAACTTAAAAATCCTGCCTATCATCAATCATACTACTGTTTTCAGTGACGGTGGGTTCCATTGTCCAGATATAGGCATCCTCGTCATCCTTGGCACTCATGGATACCCTGCACGCCCTCCCATTGTGCTCTGCTCACCTGGTGAGAAGGCTGGAGGTATTCGGGTTAGGGTTAGGGTTCAGGATGTGTTCAGAGTATTGTGGTTCTGGAGAAAGCTTCCAGCAGTTGCCTCCACTCCCCTGGTATGCTTTGTGAGTGTGTGTGTGTGTGTGTGTGTGTGTGTGTGTGTGTGTGTGTGTGTGTGTGTGTGTGTGTGTGTGTGTGTGTGTGTGTGTGTGTGTGTGTGTGTGTGTGTGTGTGTGTGTGTGTGTGTGTGTGTGTGTGTGTGTGTGTGTGTGTGTGTGTGTGTGTGTGTGTGTGTGTGTTTTAAAACCCTCTTTCATGCTGGCCATCCGGCCAGTGCCTACATAAAGACACAGGCCTCTGGAGCACCTCAGCAGGCCGGCCATCCCAGGGGCCTAACCCTAAGGCCCACGCCTGGGCCTTTCAGACCAGCAGCCCCAGCCGGCTTTATTCATCAGCCACATCAAAAAGCAGCTCAAGATGACCCCCCCCCCCCACCGATGTGCCAAGCCACTGCACTACGATTCTGCCTCACCTTAGGAAACAGGCACCCCCTGCACTTGGCAGTCCATTTAATCAATGGCAGAGATTACAGTACCGGGTCTGCCTGCTGGCGCCGGACTGAGATAAACGTCTTGGTTCTGAATGCTGGGGCCCACCACCCCCCCCCCCCCCCCCCCCTCTGCACAGGGGCCCAGACCACCAGTGGACTACAATCAAACACAACACTTATGATTGACGGGGCGATACAATGTCTTATTGTGAGAAGGGTGGTGGATAGAGAGGCCCATGCAGTATGCCTGCCATAGAGCAGATCATCAAATGGTCAACCACAGTTCATGAGTAACGATACTTAGCTTAGCTTAGGCAGTAGTATAAACCACCTGTGCACATGATTCGTTTTGTTCTTTTCTTTCAGTTAGATATGCTTTGGCTTCAGGACCAATATGACTTGTTCCTAGTTATTTTAAACATTGAATTTTGCGAGGGCGTACAATATGTCCATTTTGCCTCGCTGCAAGTGGTTTATGCTGGCACCCTGTAGTCAGTCTTTTCATATTTCACTGCGGGTTGCAGAGCAGTCTTGCCAAATGCCACACAACTTCATTTCTCAAAGGTATTTCAGCTCCAGTTGATTTTAAAATATGCACACCCATATGGGACAAACAGATACGTCTTGAGCTGTGAGATTAATGGTTGCCAAGCATGTGTTTACAGAACTGATATGTTTAAGCAGCTGCTTTTCCTGAACTCCTGAGTCCTGCCTAACAAACCTCCTTGTTACATTTTTAACTTTGCGTGTTTGTGTGTGTTCCAAAAAACACCCTGTTTTTGTTTGTTGTGAAACACAAACTTCCATCTTCTCATTATGTCATGTTGAGACAGATTAAACGGAGCAACTGGAGTCCATGAACCAACCATACGGGGACAACATCCCTTTAAACAAAATATAATTCTCCACCAACAATGATGCCAGGTCACAGATGTAAAAGCAGAGCAGCGATCACTCGTAGAGTAACCGCTGGTCAAATAGAACTACTTGCAAGTGACTCACAACCTCAAATGTTTCTTGGACAAGTGTTCTGACGGGCCTCTTGGGGCTTCTACAGGTCGGAAAAGCAGTGAGCTCAAAAGCCTGCTCTGTGCAAGCAGTCGGGTATGAGTGGTACCTTTCCGTGAATGGGAATGTTGTCCGACGCCAGGTACCAGGACACAACCCCGCAGGCTGTTCCCGGGGAGTTTTCTTTGGCCTCGGCCTGCAGCTGTGACTCAAAGGCGTCATACAACAAACAGGCCCCGGCGCCTTTCGCGGGCGAGGAGGCCGGAGAACAGCTCTTCTCCACAGCCTTCGGAATCAGGAGTCTTTTCGCAGTGTTTTTGAGAGTTTGTTTTATTTGGCATGGAAATGAAAGGGAAAGATTTCAGTTTGCTTTTCGCTGATTTGAGTTTGCTTTCCCTCCCTGCGCTGTGACAGGATACTGTATGCCTCCCTGAAGATGAAACGTAGATATCACAGCGTTTCAAAAATCACAAAAAGACATTATAGTAAAGAGCTGACCAACATTACTGCATAGAGGTGCAGGGGAGATGCAGGCGCACACACACACACACATACACACACACACACAGACACACACAAGCACACACACACATACACACACACACACACACACACACAAACACACACAAACACACACATATACACACACACACACACACACACACTGCATGTCTCTCCGGTGCCCTCCCTGCTATAGCAGAGTGAGCAGTAAGGATTGCAGGGCGGGATGTGGTGTCTCTCGCCCTAACATCGTAAAGCCTTTCTCCCCGAGGAACAGAATACCGTCCACTGTCACTGAGATGGAATGGCTGGCTGCACAGGACTGAAAGTGATTGCCATAAATATTTCATCAACAAAATTGCTTTGTGCAATATATACATCACGGTGCTTTGACAGCAGGAGTTGAGTTAGACCCTAGTGACACATCACCTCCCTTCTGTATCCATCACTCCGTAAGCGACAGCAATTAACAAGGCCCTCGTACATCAACCCCCCAATCACTCTATATGTCCTTCTTTCCCGCTTTCATTACAATCATAGGCACCCACATGCAGGATCACACCTCCCACTCGTCAGGGGAGAGAGGAGGTATTGTTTGTTATCACCGAGGGGTTTCCTCCTGCGTTGTGCAGGGCCTCCGGGGTTATGAATAGGGCTGTAGCTCTGCATGTCCCTCAGTGACATCTCCATTGTATCATGTGAAAACACTCATGCTGAGCTATGTAGACTGCATTCCAGCGCCTATGAAATCTGACGGTTAGACATACAGTATATATCATCATGCCTTCTCTGCGTATCACAAGCTACAGTACAGTAGACCCTCGAGCCTCAGGGGTTAGACACAGTGCACGTCAGACTAAAAAAGCCGTTCTTTGACACATACTGCGGTACACACTGTTGCTTTATTGTAGCTAACCTGGTGTTCATACTGCAGTAGGCCCGGCGTCGGTACCACGGCGTTAGTCGGAAGATGCCTCTGGGTGAGGGGGAAGTGGGTCTGCTCAGATGGAGACAAACAGCACAGGATCCATGGTTTTATGGCCTATATCTCCACACGGCAAATGGCACAGTGTGCTCCATGTGTGCTGTGCACATTATTTACAGCTCTTTTTTTATTAGGGCAACTCTGACACATGTGCCAGTGATCGATGAAGGGCCTATTTTACCAGCTCTGTTGGGTATCCAAAGTGGGCCACAGGCAAAAGAAACATGGGGGGGGGGGGGGGCAGACACAGAAGGGACCTGGGTTTACTGCCTTTGTTTTTATTCTCAATTAGGAGCTGAGAAATGACAGAATAGAAATCTAGATTAGAGGCGACTAGTGGGCGAATGTATTCCAAGGCCCAAGGGGTGAGCACATTCATTGTTTGATGGCACCAAAACCGAAAAAAGAAGGCAAATAAAACTCGTATTACAGTAATTGGGTTGACCTGTGAATCAATGTGCATCCAATGACTTTAGTTTTAATCACATGCAGAGTAAATTCCCTACCCATCTAAAGTACTATCGATCCATGACTAATAATAGTCAGAAGTCATAATTAGCAGAGACAGGGAAAGGGTTAGAGGAACAATGGTAGAACAATAGTACGCAATGAATCATTTGTGTACTATTTGTGTACTATTATGACACATTCTACAGCAGCAGAAAATGTTATTTACAGAATATGCTTTGCGCTACAAAAGCTTTAACACCAGAACCTTTATAATACAGACTACATGACTAAAAGATGAACTGACATTTTTTACAAGATTTTAAGGTTGGAATAGCTCAATAGACAGGTTAATTTTTTATAGCTCAAGTTAATGTTCAGAACCTGGCCGTTTTTTTTTCTTCTGCATCTTCAATGGCTGTAACATAACTTGAACAGCGGCCTTAATCATTTGATTGGTTGATACTACTGCAGCTTCAATTGAAAACTCACCCAAGCTCAAAGGACAAACATGTACAGTAGCCATGGATATTCACTACATACTTCCTCACTGAAGACACGTGGAATGAAGAGGATATTCCCAATCTATTATGACAGGTAGCATAATGCAACATGACTGACAGGCCCATCCTGTGCATGTGAAGCATGCAGTAATGAGGAACCCTAGTTGAAGAATCCATGTTTACACTGGAAACAATGCTACTGTATGCCTTACTGAAGACAGGGTGCGGGGAAAAAATGCATCATAAATAACCCATTTAGAGTTCACCAGGCAAATGCTGAAAGAACATGAATATAAAACATTTGAGATGCATTTTTCAAGTCTTTAAGCCGGAGGGACAATCCTTTTGGTGAAATGTCAGCCTAAAATTCAGGGGAGATGCATCCTGGGAGTTTGCAAATGGAAATTCTCTTTGAGGCAGATGCTGGTGAATATGTATGCCCTGGGTATCGGGAGGTTCCCTCTCATGATGCCGCTCACACGCCCATGGCTACATGATGGGGTATGGCAGATGGGGGCATACCTGGCTCCAACTGATGGCTCAGTAGGTAGACAATGTTGTTTCAGTGATGTATCGGAATACATGTGGAACTCTTTCAGCAAAGTTGAACTGTACTGTAAATCACACTATAAACGCATATTTTGATTACAAATCTTACCATTATAATAGTACTGCATGTTAGATCTTTACATAATTTGCAAGCTGTTGTTGCTTGGGATTGGGACGAAAGTGCTGTAAGTAACATATTTTTTCCCAAGGAAAGGAAGCAGTGGGATGATGAAAGCTCAAGCTTGTCTTGGTCTGCCTGGATGGCTCTTTACCTCTGGTAGTACACTATCTGAAACAAGATAGAATCACTAATCAAAGATAATTCTGTTCCTCAGAGAAGGAAATAACTGAGATTAGATAGACATGAGGCCATGAGGAGTATAGCAGCCTAATACATGGTCCACTTGGGGAAGAGTGGAGAGAAGAGAGCAACTGGGAAAAGAGACTTTGAATTTCAGCGATTTTCGGTAACTGCGGGGAATTGCTGCAGAACTCTAGTGGAATAATTGGCTCCATATGTGGAATGGCTCTCAAGATAGGCTACTTCCCCCCGCTGGTTATGTGTGTCCAAAAATCATTTGTGTTGTGTGGTGAGAGGCTGTGAGCCTCTCTGCCTGTTCTAAGCTGGCTCTGCCATCGACGGTAATGTGGCCATATGGATATGGTGCAGGAAAACACTTCCATATGTGAGTGCACATGCCTTCTTTCATGATTCATGAATGAATATGCGTCAGAAGGCTCCAAGCCCATAGCCAATGACATGCTCATGTTTGGAATTTAGGCCTGAAATCCAGTGACTATGATCTCTGTTGAAGTATGTTTGTTTTTTCTATTTGATGGAATAGCAAACTTGTGTTAGCCCTGTAACCTGTAACCATTTTCTGTTTTCAAATGATATCCCTGTGTCTTCCTGTTTTGAAATACACATTGGGAATGTGTTTATGTACTCTACATATGTGGTGTAACCTAACTGACATTTTTGACTTGAATAATATTTGAATAATGTTAGCATGTGAAGTTGAAACATGTTCTGGTTTAGATGTGTCTATTGGAATTGAACAGCTGTTATTGTTAAAATAGAGGTGGGCATTGACTGACATAAGGACGTGTGCATTATTGCTACTCTGATGAGAGAAGCCGAAGACCCCTCCTCACACACACACACACACACACACACACACACACACACACACACACACACACACACACACTTCAACCATGTTTCAAATTCAGGAGGCATTCTGTTGTATCTATCCATGTACAGAATGACTATGGCCTCAGCCCTCCTGGCTCAGTCTGACCTTGCTGATCCTCTGTCCCCTGGTGGCCAGTCTGCACCAATGCACCGAGTCTGAGAGCGTTCTCCACAAGCACACCGGAAATTTTCCCTCAAAGTTAACTCCCTACACTCTACTCTACACACATTAGTATTCAGCGTTGGAGATGATGATAAAGAGGTGGAGAAGAAGCTGTCTGTAGAGAGAGAGGGAGATAGACAGGCTGGCAGACAGACAGATAGACACACACACACACACACACACACAGACAGAGAGAGCGAAGATTGGTGTAGCTGTGTTGTTCCTCCTGACTGAGAGAATGAAAGGTCCAGGTTCAGGCCTGCTCTGAGGAAGTGATTAACCCCACTAGAGACTGCAGGCATGGGGGAGGCATGGGTGGCAGAGGGCAGCCAATCACTAAGCTTGTCTCCCGAGGCTTCCCCTAAAAGTGGGGTCCTGACCCCTCTGATCTGGAAATTGAATTCCCCTGATTCTGGTTCCCTCTGCAAATCCGTCAACATCCCTCGGGCCTTCCCACCCACGTCCCTCGCTATGAGACAATACAATATCACTTTGTTCACATGCTACCAGTTATATCAAACAAATATATTGTCACTTCCCATTCATTTGGTGTTCAATTGCTATGATTAACTGTGTGCAATACCAGCTGGCTGGATGATTTGCATGTATGTTTAGAATACTCTTCCACACTACATCTTACTGTAATACATTATTACTGTAATTATTATGTGTAATTCACATTCTTAGTAAGAACTTAACAAAGACATGATGAGAACACTGTATTTACAGTACATCAGATTCTTCTGCAAATTTCAACACAGGCACACATGCAGGTTGTAGCAATAATATAGCGCTCTTTAGCTTTCATGCATGGGGCACAAAAGTGGGACATTAGGGGCATTAATACATTAGTGAAATGTGGTCAGTTAAACCAATGAGAATATGGGTGTGTCGACATGTTAATGTTTCACATTGACTATGTAGAGTTGAAAGCCTTGAGAATGCCAGGAGTGAATCATAAACAGGAGTGCTAAAATGGCTACCTACTAATTCTAATATACTGTGTGTGTCTCCCAGGGAAGGGCAGAAACTTGGGCTTAACTAGGGACATTTCCTTCACTGTTGACATTTAGCATTTCATGGAACCAGGCAAGAGACACAATTTCCCTCACACCTCTTCATTTCTCTTCTTTCTTTCTTTCTTTCTTTCTTTCTTTCTTTCTTTCTTTCTTTCTTTCTTTCTTTCTTTCTTTCTTTCTTTCTTTCTTTCTTTCTTTCTTTCTCTCTCTCTCTCTCTCTCTCTCACCCTCTCACCACAGCAACACTCTCAGACAACCATTTACTCTGCAGTGGTGGTGTGTGTGTGTGTGTGTGTGTGTGTGTGTGTGTGGGGGGGGGGGGGTCAGTGTGGACAGGCAGGGCTCTGCTCGTCAGAGCTTTAGTGAAGGCACTTTGCTGTGCTATCCTAGGGGCAAGTTCAGGCTGCTTTATTCTAACCTGGAAAAGTGTTCTCACTGTCAGCACTTTTCCTTGCTGCCTGGCACTCTGTTTATTTTTGCAAGACATGGAGCTGAATAGACTTTAATAAATACCCTGGACGAGAGTCAGGGAGCCATCTGAGCTTGTCACAACTTGTAACTTAGCTAGTGCACCAGTCCAGACTACCGATTGGCTGGTCTCTCATGGATGATTGCACAATTCACTCTCTGAGGCTGTTGGATACTGCATTGGTGGGGAGCTGAGGGAATCGTTCCTGCACACATCTTTAGAGACAGCATACTTACACATTTTTGTCCATTGGAACTCAATACTTTATTCATATGTTTGTGTGAGCACGCGGTTTAGCTCAACAGCATATACAGTATATATACACAACACCACCCTAACTCTACCAGGGCACTAAAAAGGGTTTTTCCCTCACACAGCTTTGACACCTGTTATTGTACTGCAGCTATGTTGGTCTACTGTACACAAACTCTACCATTGGGCAGGCTGCTTAGGATTCAAACCTCTCAAGCAGCCTGTCACTGCCTCCTTAATTCAAGCACATCAAAACCACATCTTTAGGCAGTGAAATCCTACCTACTGTAGTTCTTTATACAGTAGCCTAAGTCTACTACATTTATGTAATGCCACAGAAAGCATGTAGCTGTACAATGCAAGCTTGATTTAGAGAGAGTTCCATACAGTAATCTCTTCACTGAACAGGAGGATTGATCTGAGAGTATTTGAACCCATTTCTCTGAGCCGTGCTCGGGTATCCAATAGTGTTTGCTGAAATCCATCTGCAGTGACTCTGAATAAAAACAGCACAAATCGAGTTCAACCCATGGTGTGTGTGCGCCTCTGTACACCAAATTGATGTTGACAGCCAAGGGGAGCACAACAAAAGAACCATTTTCTTAGTTTAACATTTCTTTACAGCAGTGTTATTTTGTCACAGTCTGACGAATTGACAATTGAGTGGTTGGTGGTGGGTGTTCAGTTCACCTCTCTCAAGGTCTTTGCAAGCCAGAATACTCAGACAGGCAGAAACACACTTGAAATGGAAATGAAATGTAAAAAAACAAACATGGATAAGTTTTTAGCTGCAAGAGTTTCCTAAAGATACACTAAAACTGTATACTGTACTGTTCTGATTCTGATTCTATATGAGATTATACACTAGAAACATGTTCCTTTTGAGATTTGATGTTAGCAGATGTAATAGTTTTACTGATGTAAGTCAACTAACTTCCCCATTCCATCTGACTGGATCTCAGGGTTTAACCTCAGAACTGGAGGAATTCCTTAGTGGTTTCATCCGGAGGTAATCCTGGGGGATTAGGGTCCTCACACACCTTTGATCTTTTTAAAGACTTTGATTGGATATATGAATGCAGGGGCCACTTTCCCATAATGCATCAAATGGATTAATGTCGTAATTTATAGTTTGGGAAGCTGCTTTCAGGTCATTGAAGTCATCAGGAGAAATAAAACATATGTCAGTAGTTGTGTTGATGATAATAGTTGTGGTGAGGAGACGGTCAGGCTTTTCAACCCTGTGAATTTGTGATAAAGGCCACTCAACCTGCATGCTTGTTAGTATGATGTATGCTGCACGATCTCACAGTATGATGATGCACCTTTCTAGCCTAACAGTTGTGGTTAGGGTTAGGGTTGGGGCTAGGCATGCAACTCTGAGTGGATAGGGTTAGGGTTAGTGGAACAAAAAGCACAATGTGAAGCCCTGGGTTTGAACCTAGACCTGAATATGAGTTACATCAATAAAATGAATTATTATTATTATTATTATTATTATTAGTAGTAGTAGTAGTAGTAGTAGTAGTAGTAGTAGTGGTGGTGGTGGTGGTAGTAGTAGTGGTGGTAGTAGTGGTGGTAGTAGTAGTAGTAGTAGTAGTAGTAGTAGTAATAGTAGTAGTAGTAGTAGTAGTAGTAGTAGTAGTAGTAGTAGTAGTGGTAGTAGTAGTAGTAGTAGTAGGAGTAGTAGTAGTAGTAGTGGTGGTGGTGGTGGTAGTAGTAGTAGTAGTAGTAGTAGTACATGTACAGTGCATTTCATTGTATTCCAGTTCATCACAAAGATGACATAAACACTCTTCTTTGTCTAAAATGGATGTTAGTTTGGGAACATCCACTGAGACCCTGGTATCCTTGACAACTGCAGTGGATCAAATGGATCAATAATTTCTCATGACGACACAACAGAATTGTGACGCCAGGCTTTGCTGTGTTAGGCATGAAATCCACCTGGGATTTGTGTTGTATTTGTATTAAAGGTTGCTATCCATGAAAGTCACATTTCATAAGAAACAACCTTGCCGTCTCAAATGCTTAGTTTCACAGTCAGCTGCTCTCTTTGCCTTCCATCCGTATCTCACCTTTGGACAGACATCAGAAGTCGTAAACATGCTGCTGATGCCAGTTCAAGTTTCAGCACCACATTAATGGAGGCGGTGGTGAGAGAAAACCCGTAATAACAGCTGCTGCCCTACCAGCCTGCCAACAGCACTGCAGTAGAATTGCCATTAATTTGCAACACCTGACAACCTGCTCTGCTTGGTGCCTCTCCTCTACCTCCTCCTCCCAGTGCCTGGAAGGGACAGAACACATGCCCCCTGTGAGTCGTCTCTGAAATACTGCTGGGGCAGAGAACATTGGGAGCAGCAAATAGGTCTCTTCTAAAGTTACACTATGAAACTTGTGTAAATGTGCTAAAAGGTTTTGTGGCACATCAAGTGCTCAGATTTTCAGTAAAACAAAAGGAACAAAAGGTCGTTGGTAATTTAGTGCAATGGTATTATTGTATTATTATTATTATTATAATTACATTTTTGTATAATTATTCAGAGAGGCCTTGAATTGATTGCAAGTAAAGTACAAGTTGCAACCTCAACCAACATTGCCAACTGTAATCAAAAAAAAAGTTTAAAAATGTCTCTTGGGTGGTAAGTGGACTTTACATGTGAGGAAAGGTTAACTAAACAAGCTGTGAAGGTAAGGCTTTTCACCTGTCAACATGTGACACTTAAAAACACTAACGTTCCCCCCTGGCCAATACATTTCAAAGTATTGGGTTTCCCCTAGGACCTACCATTAGTGAAGCACCCTCAGGCATATGCCCATAGCGGTACTTTCCTACGATTTAGCCTTATATCCTGCTAGTGATGTCAACTATATTTATGACAGAAACAAACGGAAGCACCACCACCAGTGCAAGTATAACACTATTCTATACCGGTGCTTTGTGTGTTTCTCTATTGTGCACTCACAGCCATATCCATGTAAGGTCTAGCCATACTCTGCAGATTTCCAAAGAAAAAACATTTCATAGCTGTCATCATTTTGCGGCTCTTAGCAGACCTAATCTTTTATGCATATTTTTCCTTAAAACAACATAATGTCCATGGACAGTTCTTCCTTTGTCGACCATGAATGTCAACATCCCTGTTATCCCATCATCCTCTCTGCCTGAAACCTTAAACCTCCAAACACCTGTTCCTTTGTGTGGGCTGACATTTTACAGGGTTTTTCAGACATGCTTTTGAATCCCTCCCTCTCTCTTTCTCCCTCCCTCCCTCCCCCCCTCTCTTTCTCTTCCTCTCTCTCATTTTCCCCCTCACACTATCTCTGTCTTTCTTTATCTCTGCACCCCCCCCCCTCTCAGATTTGAGGAGGACAGAGGAGAAAATGTGCTTGCCATCCCTCGTTGGTCTTTTGAAAGCTTGTCTTTGTGGAGCTGCCGGGAGCTGCCCCAGCCTCCGACCACAGCTCACACTCCTTTCATCAGAAGATATTTGAAATCTAACTGACCCTATTCATGAGCTGCCAGCTCTGCCTGTGCTGATGCCACATAATACCAGGAGCTGCAGAGACTGGGGAATTTGAAGTATTCAGTGAGGGAGACAGCACAACAGACAGCTAAGGAGAACTGTGCAACAAGGAGCCCTAAGGCTATTTCATAGGCTTGCACCACAACAGCATTACACTAATTTCATGACGGAGTCCTTCACTGCAACAATAAACATTCAAAGGAGTGGAATTAGTTGTGTGTAGCCTCTAACAAATGGATAAGCAAATGGAGTAAGAGAACAACTTGCACAGTATATTATCAGTTTAGTTCAAAAGTACATGAACTATATCGGTAACACTGTATCCTTTATTAGGCATGTATAAACAACTTGTAGATAATGAACCGTTAACAAATGGTTTGTAAACCATTTTAATTGATCAGCAAACTATTAGTAAATACTATCGAGATGCAATAGATTTGATTGGTCATGGTATTGAAAAGCTGGTCTTTGGGATAGCTTTGTTCTCTACCATTCCAGCAGGGAGGACAGCCATCTAGCATTCTACTGATTCATTATCGCTATCACATCCCCATTATGTTCATGAGTGGCTTACTAAAAGGTTTGGTTTGCCCCTCGTGGACCCACCCTGTGATTCGGATCTGCAGCTTAATTTAATGGGTTCTGCGTTGGCCCATCCTACATCCCTCCATCAAGTTTCATGAAAATCGGTCTGGTACTTTTTGCGCAACTCTTGTCCAAAAATGAATGGCGGTGAATATCCAGCCATGTTTGGACGGCTCGGGGACCCGCCCCCTAATTTGGATCCATAATTTAATGTATTCTAGGTTGGCTCATGCTAAGCCTTTCCATGAAAATCGGTGCATTCGTTTTTGTGTAGTCCTGCTAATAGATATACACGGCACTGAAAACATTACCTCTCACCCTGCTCTGTCACTGGGGCGGAGGTAATAAAGTAGCACAGTGTACTCTTTATTAACTATGGTTACTTGATTATGTATGTTATGTATGTGTAGCATACAGGGAAATGTGCAGCTAGTCATAAACAGGTACTGTAATAACTCTTGATTTGGTAATTACCATGTAATGACACTATTTGACAACAACACCCTCACATCAAAGGGGTGAGGGACACTGACATTTGTTGAGGCTATGTTCCCCACTAGGACCGGCCCAGAATGAACTTGACCAGAGGCTGGTGCATTAAAAATACAAGTAGTTTATTACAAGATTAAAAACAAAACAAAAAAAACAACAACAACAAATATGAACAACAATAAAGGGCTATGCCTATAGCAGGGTAAGGGCAAAGAGGGTTACTAGCAGGGGAAGAAGGGGGCCTGTGAGAGGACACTGCCCTTGAAGGCAGGCCTAGACGTGGACCGTTATGTGAGGGTGCATGCAAACACAGCCAATGGTGTAGGGAACTCTATAGCAACAGGCTGGAGTTCTGAACGGGTATACATGGCACACAGTGAGATATTAGGGGTGACAAACAACAAGAAACTAAGGGCTGTAATTATCACAGCACACAGTAATCACATTAGTGCCCAAGCATAGCAAGCTGGGTGAGTGAGGAACCATGTCTGCACGGCCTGGGAGGGTATACTTTGTATATGCCCAATGCCCAAAGGAAAATAAAAGAGCAGAATGTAAACCTGCCCTAAAACACTGCAAGACTAACAAAACTATGGCAGGAAAACACAACTGCTTCAGGACCAATTCTCTCTCCTTGAGCTGAGGCAGGTGACTGGAGGCTATAGCCGGTACAATATATTAGTAGGTCAGGTGGTTTAATTATGCCTAGACAACCAATCCAATCCACCAATCTTTCTTCACTAGCCACAACTAGGTCGTAGTACTGGAAAATTATGCCTGAAACGTCAGTGAAAAGTTTGGCTGAGTGACCATGCGGTTTCCCAACAAGTAGGAAGTGGTTTCTCAACAAACAGGAACAGAAAATGAGTCGGGTGCACCCTTCGTATATATCCTTCTTGTCACCTCTGGGTCCTAGTGCTCTACCTATTACATATGAATGAGCAAATGTTGGTTTTACATACAGTATACTTAATCACGTGTGTGTACAGTTAGAAGCTACGGTTTGTTAGATCCCCATAAGGTGCATACAGTAATATTAGCCAAACATGTAAATAAGAGACTGTTGAAGAATGTAGAGTCTATACACTTAAGAATAACCGTTAAGAATAATCAGGGAGCACATCCCTCATTAAACACTTGTTGAAGACTTTGAATACACTTTCTTCACAGTTGGGTAAGAACTTGTAATGCTTCGTCTGAGGAGCTGAGGGGCGTCATTTCACACACACGTCCTCACTTTGGCACCCTCTGAGTAGATGTGCAAACTGCAGGAAAGTGGGCCTGTGTCAATACAGACAAGCCTAATAGTCTGTGTGTTTAAACTGTTGAATGGGATGACACTGGGGCTTTGGCGGTTTATAATGGGAACACCAACGTGTGAAATATGTTATGTAAAGGAAGCAGGCCAGTGATGGGATGAAGGACCACCGTTTGGCACTAAGTTGCAAGAGTCAGCAATAAAGGACTCTAAAGCTCACAGGCCGCTGACATTCAGTTTTGGCTGCCAGGCCACAAGCAAGTGGCGCCTTCCAATTTTGGCAGAGAGCTAAACCGAGAGAAAGGGATGTTGGTCATCTTGCTGAGAGAGGCCATTGTTGGCGTACAGCACTGTGAAGTCATTTCTTGTTATGCACAATAATAAATGTTTGATATACTGTAATTACCATGGGTTATACATACTATGTACTTTGCAAATCAGATGAGTTTATTGTGTAATGTTTTCAAACAATTATTTGCTTCAGATATAAATATATAAACATTTCATATTTTATGAAATGCTTACCGTGGTGTAGTTATACAGGGTGAGTGTACAGAGAGTGGTTTGTGAGTGTTAATTGTAATTATAAGATCACCTGAAGCGTTGTGTTTGACAATTTTATTACTGCCAGTAAAGCCATAGAAGAGGTAATTTGCCAATCATCAAACTGACAGCTATAATTGAAATGCCAAAAATTAAAAATCCAATTACTGTAACTATGGAACCCTAATGAATAGAAATTTTTACATTCTTCAAAATGACCTTCTATTCAAGGCAGGAGCAAAACATTTCTGGATTAATTATAGAAAAAATATTTAATTTTCATGATAAAACCCCTTGGAATATACCATCTCGTTTTCGAAGGGGTTGTGGAGAAAAAAAAACACCACAATATGCAACAAATAACAGATATGGATAAAATTATACAGTAAGACTAATTATAAAAGGACAAAAACCAACACACACACACACACACTCACGCACCATGCACATAAATCTAAACACCCACACCCATGTTATAACAGCAGTAAATAGTGACAATTAACAGGAGCAGTCTGTTGTGAGGTGAGTGATAAGAGCATTTTCAAATATTCTTGCGCTGTCTAATATTTATGAACTTTGGAGGTGACTGTAATATTTTAATTTTCCATATACAGTAGATATAGAGTGATCACTGAACCAGCCTGACAGTATGCCAGTTTTCGAGATCCTCTCAGGATGTATGGTTAGGATGCAGTCAAACAAGGTTTTGTGATTGAAGGCTCATTCAAAAGCTGAGTAAAATTCAGATGTTCAAGTGAACATCTGTCTTTCAAGGAGGGATTGTTAAAGGCACCCAGGATTATCCATTAATTAGACCATTCAATATAATTTACAGTGGCTGTGATACAATTGATCTGCAGGTGCATTTAGTTTACTTTTAGTTTTATTTGACAAGACATTTTAAAAGACCTCATTTGATTTTTATATCAATAGCTTTAAAAAATACATTGTCAAGGTTAACACAATAAAGTCATCGACTTATTTCCATTGTGGACCTTGATGTAATGCCAGTACAGATGGACAGGGTAGAGCACATGACTGGGCAGCATCCAGCAATATTAGTGGCATAAATTCAAAGCATAAAAAACAGACAACAACAAACAACAACCATGGGAAAAGTACAGGTTAAAGTTCCTATGATTATAATTTTTCCATGAGCCAGGATTTTACTTTTTTTCTGAAACCATGCTGGTTACCTATGCTTTTAACATGCAAAGGTAACTTGTTCCAGTTCACCGCTCCACTATATTTGAAAGCACACTGGCCTATGTTTGTCTTAAACCTGGGCAGGTACAGGTCTGCAGTTAGAGAGGTTCATTCCTCAAGACAAATCAACTAAAGATAACTGAGTAAAATGGTGGCTGTAGGGCATGCCAGTTTAATTATAAGTGGAGATAAGTGGAGTATTTTTGTAATGACTCGCTGGTATTTGCTCTGCCAAAAACAAATACTATAGTGTTGCAATGAAAAATCTACAAACAGCCCTGATTTGAATTGCCCATAATAATTGCAGCCATTCAGAGGAAATGCTAGAACTGCAATACTTGGTTACTAGAGAATACAAATAATATTTTCCATTCATAAATAATGTGTCAATCACATGAAAATGTAATAAAATGGAGTGGCTGTAGCTCAGGAAGTAGAGTGGCTAGCACCTTGCATGGCAGCTGCCACCATTGATGAGAGGCCTTCATTGTAAAGTGCTTTGGATAAAACCACTATATAAGTGCAGTCCATTTACCAAAACCTCACCCTATTTAGCTAAAGAGAGAATTATAAATCCTGTGAGCATAGGCAGGTTCTTTAGCACATGGGCCTTAACTATTTGTGTTGATCTTCAGACTAGTCATCAGCGGTGTAGGAATATGGCTGATCCTGTCCCTGTAGACATCTACACTCAGAATTTGCCTGATCTTGTTTGGAGGATGAAGCTCCCTCCTGGGTTGCTGACAGCAGAACACACATCCCAGGAAGACCCATCCGGACACATTCACCCACAATAGAGTAACGCTTCACTGCGCTCTGTGTGCTCTGCCACGGCCTGTTGAGCACCAAGAGGGTTTCGGGTGGCAGGGGCCTTGAAACAACAAAGAGAAATCATGACATTCTGTTGCCCCCACCACACTCGGTAATGAAATATGTGCCATGCTCTATGAATAAGGCCATGAATAATCATGGTAATCTCATTAATCTCAGTAATCTCATTAATGATGAATAAACATTTTCCCACCATGGGGATCGATGATCAGATTTGTGTGTCTCATTTCCTGGTCTCGTTCGTTGGCTGAGAGGAAATGCAGGCCACTCAGAGCTGATTCACTACACAACGGGGTGAATGCAGGGATGATCCTGCCATTCTGCTTATCTGTCAGAAAACGGACCCTAAGACACTTCAGAAAAGCAAACGATCCTGTGAAAGAATAGCAGTGGGATTGTTACTCCCCATGTCTCTCATGAAAGCCTCCTGGTTTCAATCCAGTCACCAATGAAGGCCAAACAAAGCAGTGCATCCAGTGGTCTTCTCAACACACTGGATTAAGCAGAGATGAAGACCTGTCGTCGACATCAGCCAGCCTGGCTCCCTGGAAACAAGCTGTTGTGGCAGGCAGCCATGCTTCTTTCATGATGTCCTTTATAACAGGCTGTAATTAAATGTCCATGGGTTCAGTAATTATTAAGGGGAAATGATCTGGCATCATCTTAGACCGGTCAGCATAGACGTCAGAGCGAGAAGAGGACGTTGAGAAATATATCATGTGGATTTAAAGGACTACTGTATTTAAGAGCATGAAGAGCTAATCATAGTTTTAAAACTGCCATACGGTATACCCATTGCCAACAACCATTATCCTGATGTTGTTGTCCCCCACCAATGAAATCGAGGATGGGGGGGGGGGGGTTGCCACAATTCATTTTCCCATTGCCAAGTATATGTTTTTACATAAAAAATAGTAAAAGTATAGTATGTTCTACTCAGGAGCCCATCTACTTTCTAAATCCAGAGTCCAGAGCTTGACGTGTGTAGTAACTCTTTTGGTGCTTGTTATAAATGTTTGAAATCTCATACACCAAGTATTGGGGCTAGGTGCATTGTGGGTACAATTATCATTAGGTATAGTTGTTATATTCACAACATACAGTGGGGAGATTCTAGCACTTATCTTAGTCTTGTGGTACTATTTCTGGGGCCTATTATGAATACAGAGATATTTGGGAAGCGTATTTGGCAAGCGGACACATTTTGGCATGACACAGGCTATCACTAGCCTACCCTATGGCAAAATATATTATAAATCATTTGTAAATGCCTTGTCTATGTGTCATATATCCCTAACATAAATGGGTATTTTCCAATTGTTAATTAATGGGGTAAACAGATTTTGGGCGTAAGAGTAATTTCACATTCATTTTGAGATAGCGTACTTGTTAGGCCGTGTTCACACTAGACTTCTTTTTTTAAGAAAAAGCGCTTCCCTCTGCGCCTTTTCTGCGCTTTCTGTAATCTTAAGTAAGTGTTCTGTAATCTTAACAACGTGAATCATAGCCTGCGTTCTAACCAACTCAACCGTTAGCAAAATAATCCTTAACGTCAAAATTAGTAATATTAAGACCTAGCCCACTAAGAAAATTATTTCTTTATCCAGGCATCTTAGTTTTAACAGTTTCATTATAGCGCAAATAAATCTATATTTGCTTTTATGCGGTATTTATTCTGTTCACAAATTCGCGATCGTACAGCCAGGCTCCAGAGCTCCAGAACCCTCTATGCCAAGCCGAGCTGCATCACGTTGTGGCCGGCCCAGAGAGCTCCTGTTGCGGTGCGAGCACAGGGCTAACAGCTCAGTTTGTGGTGCTATTTTCCATTCGCCCCCGTATCTATAATATAACCGCGTCTGATTGGTCAGCTGTCAGAAAGGCGCTTGACATCACACAGCGCTTTTCTGAAAAGGTTTTTAAAAGGCGTTTTGCCGTTTACTGTAGGGTTGCACGTAAAAAAAGCGCTGGCAGTTAAAAAAAAGAAGTCTAGTGTGAACATGGCCTTAGACAGCCTTACAAGTCTTAAAATGAAAGCGAAATTATTTTTACACCAATCAATTAATGCTATGACCATACCAGTTACATAATTACATGCAATCAAAATTAACAAATTAAAAGCAATGGGTAGGCTTAATCAGTCACCAATTTAACAACGCTTTGACAGTCATCAAATAGGTTATGCGTGTTCTATCTCACTGCCGAGGTGAGAGAGGATGTGCCTCTAACTCTATCCTGCCTAACTCACTCATTTAATTCTCTCCCATTACAACCACACTGCTAGCCTACTGGTTGAAAGAGGATATTTTACTGGATGAAATTCACACAGGTCTAATTTGAGATGTTGTTTCTTTGTCATTTATTGTCACAATAAATCATCGAATTAACAGGTATTTGTGCGTCGAACTGCAAGGGCAGGAAGGAAGAATATCATTATGATTGGTTTCAGCTGCGACATTTATCATGACCGATCATTTGTAGCCCACAATGAGATTGGCATCATGCAAATGTTTGCTTGTTACATGCAGCTCTGCGAAGCCTCTCGATGCTCTGAAGTCTGGAGTTCCAGCTGAGATTGCAGCTTCGAGCCGAATCAGGGTGAATGTAGCATAATGGCCGGAAGTTCTATAATCATACTGGGTACACTGAGGTCTTTCCTTTAGCTGCAAATGGTCACGCCTATTAAACAAATGGCAATGTACTCCCGCATCTATCTATCTATCCATCTATCCATCCATCCATCCATCCATCCATCCATCCATCCATCCATCCATCCATCCATCTATGCCAATAGATAACTATAAATTAGAAAAGCCCACTCCGTTTACCCATTCAACAACAGAACACTGTACTCACAATATGCATCATGGGTGGGGGACAACAGGTTCACTGTGCTCTCAGGTAGGAGCTTGGAAAGGGAACATGTTTGTTAGAACAAAGTAATTTGACGCACCTGGACAAAAGTGCTGAGGAATTTAATAAAGTCCCCTACCATCTAATCTGGGCTGAACCATGGGATTGTTCAGAACGTCAGCCAAGCGCTTGTGGAATCCTCGCTGTAAACAAAACCAGACAGAATGTGTTTTTTCCCCCTCTTTTTTGCTGCATGTGAGGTGTCTCTCTACTAGCCTGCTGTTACTCAAGAGCAGGAGGCTCAAATCCATAATTTCAGGTCCCATTCCTGTGTGTAGTCCATGTGCACACCTTTAGCAAGGACTATTCCATTACGGCTGCTGATCATGGCTCCGTTTACCAAGAAAGAAGCCCTCAATGAGAGGATGTGCTGCATTTAGAACATTTTGATTGGAAGCATCGGGGCTTTTTACTTCCCCATTAGAAATCATCCAAGACAGACAGACAGACAGACATAGAATGAAGATTAGAAACAAATTGAATGTAATGTGATGTCAATATAAAGATGTAAAGAACTTGGGCACACAGTAGTGCAGTGTTAAACAAGAACCAGCTCTACACCATGGGCAACATTTTCAGTGTGCTCGGCAAAGTGCAAGGTACCGTAACACCTAATATGATATCCTAGATGTCTTTGTTCTCTGTAATCTCCATGAGTGTCGGGGTAATTTATTGCATCTGTAGAGTGTGAGATGCCTAACACACCAGTCAACCACAACACATGTTGAAATACAATACTGCTTAGAAAATGTTCATCTGATATATGACGACATACTGCAAGGCTGTAAGGATGATGACATTTGTATAGATGAATATTGCTTTCCAAAACATACTCCACAATCACAATGTACAATCCTAACCCATTTCAAATGCTAACTGTATCATATAGATAACAAGATTCATGTGTTAGACTGTTTTCTTGTGTAACAGAGCCTGAATCGTCAATCTTCCACACATCTAACTGCTAGACACCAGACTTGCTTCAAGTCTTGGTTGAATTGTAGGCTTTTCATGTCAGAACTACTCTTATACAATTACTTTCAGTGGAGCTTGATCAGGTGCATTCTGGGAAATCAAACAACATCAAACAATACGAAAGTAACTGTAAACAAAATGTCTTGACTGCTTTTGAGTTTTAGAAACAGCATGTTTTAAATAAATCCTTCCTGCATTGTATGATTTACATTAGAATAAAAATGTTCCCTATGATGTACAAATTAAATGGAAGAAGTCTGCATCCTGCAAATGTATTCCAGTTCCATTACGATTCCAATTCCATGAATCTTTTTTTCACAGCAGTTCTTTAAACCTTGGTCGTCCTGTGAGGTCAGATCTCTGCTGTGGTCTATGGGAGATCCAGGGCTGTGAACAGGCTCCAGGAAGAACACTGTTGTGCACAAAGCCCCTGTTCTAGAACACTGTTGTGCACCTACCAAAGCCTCTGTTCTAGAACACTGTTGTGCACATACCAAAGCCTCTGTTCTAGAACACTGTTGTGCACATACCAAAGCCTCTGTTCTAGAACAGTGTTGTGCACATACCAAAGCCTCTGTTCTAGAACACTGTTGTGCACATACCAAAGCCTCTGTTCTAGAACACTGTTCCTGTGCACATACCAAAGCCTGTTCTAGAACACTGTTGTGCACAAACCAAAGCCTCTGTTCTAGAACACTGTTGTGCACATACCAAAGCCTCTGTTCTAGAACACTGTTGTGCACATACCAAAGCCTCTGTTCTAGAACACCGTGGCCTCTAAGCCCATATTTGGCCTATAGTATTTAATGTACAGTTAATATGTGCCAACAACTCAATCTCATGTGAGCTTTCTACTGTAAACTCAACTGAAGGGGGGGGGAGTTTTACTTTGATTGAATTAGACATGGTCGTGGCTCTTTTGCTGTTGGGGTTTGCTATGTATGTAGAGATCTCTGAGAGCTGAGAGAAATTCTTGGCTTGTCTGAGGATCTGTGTCTCATGATTTAAACATCGAGGGGGATTAAAATATGTTCAGTGTGCTGGGGGTGTTTGGAGAAAGAAAGTTGCCGCTTCAGCAGTGTTACTGTATGCATCAATGGCGTTTTTATCCTGCTGCTCTATGAACAATAGTATCCATTTCCCCTTTACTTAGCTAATACTAGGACTAGCAGCTGACTGCTCCTTTCTTATGTAGGGAGAGGGCAGGCATCCACATAACAACATTCAACATAATGTCTGCTGTCATATGTTGATGATCCCTTTACATATACTGTAGTAATTGCATGTTGTATGATATGTGTACAGCGTGAATGCAAGTGACACAGCCATAAACAGAATGCTGTGTTGGGCAAACAGCCATATACTGTGAGTGAAGACGAAATCACCTCCAGGCTCACCAATTCCACACAATATACTGTAGCTGAAGGCCATGCTCCAATGGCGGCGTTTGATAACACTGTAATGTTTCTGTACCTAAACACAAGTCACTATCGAATAGCCCCATGAATCATCACATTTGGCTTCTCTCTACTGTATATGAGGGGGAAAAGATCTTAGGCCAGCTTTTCTTAGACGGGGCCAGGGGGGGGGGGGACTCAATAGGTATTGCAGCTGGTGCTGCTGAAAAAAACTGTAATGCTCTGAAGGTCAAATTGTGCGCAGTATTATCCAGCTGGGAGAGAGAGAGAGAGAGGGGCAGCAGGGCCGGTATCTCCTATAGGCGGAGTAGGTAAATGCCTTGGGCCTCCAGCCTCCACCCCTTTTTTTTTTACTCTCTAAAAAGTGTTCACATTTTCATTGGATACAGCACGTGCCAGTGATCATAAAACCCAGATTTTGGGTCTTTGCAGAGTTTTGCAAAGCGACGAGGCTTGTGTGAACCGTCACATTGGTTCACATGGCTGCCAGAAGGAAACAGGCTGCACTTTGCGACGCTTTCGCCCAGTCTGAGCCCGCCGTAATGTCACATGATGATGGGATGATGGCGCCTCAGTCTTTATTTCTTGATGGTGGGTCAGGTTTATTTCTAAATAATGGGGCCACCACAGAAAATTTGTCTGTGAGGCTCCAAAAGTCTAGAGCCGGTACTTGGGGGGCAGTATTACCCAGCCGGGAGGGAGAGAGAGGGATCGTACTGAGGGAGAGAGAGGGAGAGAGAGGGATCGTACTGAGGGAGAGAGAGGGATCGTACTGAGGGAAAGAGAGGGACCGTACTGAGGGAGAGAGAGGGAGAGAGAGGGATCGTACTGAGGGAGAGAGAGGGATCGTACTGAGGGAGAGAGAGGGACCGTAGAGAGGGAGAGAGGGAGCGTACTGAGGGAGAGAGAGGGACCGTACTGAGGGAGAGAGAGGGAGAGAGAGGGAGAGAGAGGGACCGTACTGAGGGAGAGAGAGGGATCGTACTGAGGGAGAGAGAGGGAGAGAGAGGGATCGTACTGAGGGAGAGAGAGGGAGAGAGAGGGATCGTACTGAGGGAGAGAGAGGGATCGTACTGAGGGAGAGAGAGGGATCGTACTGAGGGAGAGAGAGGGATCGTACTGAGGGAGAGAGAGGGATCGTACTGAGGGAGAGAGAGGGATCGTACTGAGGGAGAGAGAGGGAGAGAGAGGGATCGTACTGAGGGAGAGAGAGGGATCGTACTGAGGGAGAGAGAGGGACCGTACTGAGGGAGAGAGAGGGATCGTACTGAGGGAGAGAGAGGGAGAGAGAGGGATCGTACTGAGGGAGAGAGAGGGAGAGAGAGGGATCGTACTGAGGGAGAGAGAGGGAGAGAGAGGGATCGTACTGAGGGAGAGAGAGGGAGAGAGAGGGATCGTACTGAGGATGGATTCATGCTCTAGCCTTCTTGACTTCAGGAGCAACACGGATTCCTTCTGAGGCTCCTTTATCTGTAGCTTGGTGATTTACGGCGTGGCTGTCATCACATTGGTTGATTAGGTTTTGATGGGAGCTTGAGAGAAATGTCAGGACATTTATCTAAATAGACCAGAATAACTTGCAAAATGCATTTTTAGTAAAATAATGAGAATAATCTGAAATAGTTTTGTCCTTAATTCAGGACCTCCGTGGTTTGGGCCCCCCAAAACACACACAAACACACACACACACAATTACAGTACACCCAAATACAGTCACACACAAACACATACACTTTTTTTCATTGTGTTCCATTTTGGAGCAGAACCAACTGACCATGAATAAGAAAGGATATAGAGCTGTCTGAGCTGACTCCTCCACAGCCGCCTGGTTCATGACACAAATGGAGCATTTCAGCATGTTTCTGGAGAGCCAGGAACAGATTGATCCTATCAGCTGTCGAAATCACGTCTTTTGTGAGGCCCACAGAACACTGGAGAAAAAGAGAGACCCATTTCACTTTCTAAAACCTTGGATAAAATCCTTTTTTTTTTTCTCCCCCCCGCTTTGCCCCAATAACAAAAGGAGTTGTTGCCTCTTCAGTGGAAGTGACTGTGCCTTCACTTTAATGCTTTGAGACATTAGCATTTAGATAACCCCTCTGTATATAGGACACCAGGGAACTCAGAGCACAAACCAAATACATACTGTATGGTGAATAATCTGGGCTCACAATTTAAATTAATGTGGAGTAGACTTCCGTTGTCACCTGGGAAGTAGCTTCCTATTGAAATGGAGGCACAGAGATTCATACGAGAGAGAAAGGAATATTATCATGATAGGGGCTGTAAAATAGTGGGAATAGATTGAAGTGTGACATTGGTGACAGACTTATCTGTAAACTGAAATGCAGTTGGAATGATTGCTGATGGATGGACTTGTAACAAAGAAAGACATAAGGGCCTACTGTAGATTATTATAATAATTTATTGAATGTGGCTTTAAAAGAACCACTCCACCCTGTGTCTGCCATTGTGTACACTATACTACATGTCATTTATTTATTATTATTACCATATTCTTTTGATCAGTCTCTACTGATCAGAGTTATGTTCAGTTTCTCCAGACCATTGTTTATTTTCCTTGTTTAGGCTATTCTCATTGCAAAGATCTCTCATGTCATTGGACCCAGTGTGTGGAATCAGATGGAAATGGTTCTAATGAGGGATCAATCAAGGGGGCCTACTGGGAGAGCTGCTATCCTGCTGGGAGAACTAGGGTGACAATCCCCCCTCTCTCCTCACTTTGTTGGCCCTGTGCAAATCAAATGGGCATTCTGTCCATCTGGGTTCTTGAGAAGCTGCTGGGTTGCAGTATACTGTTGGGAGATCCACTAGCCATCAGTATTCCAGTCACCCGCTGTACAACATGAAGACCAAGAAAGCAGGCGGTAGCTAAACAGACCGCTCCCTAACACACAGACAGGCTCACAGGCACACACAAACACGCACGCACACACACGCACACATGCATGCGCGCGCACACACAAGCACACACACACACACACACAAACACACACACACAAACACGCACGCACACATGCATGCGCGCGCACACACAAGCACACACACACACACACACACAAACACACATCCTCTAAAACAAGCAAATTGCAGATTCCCCCATGAGCTGCACTTTTAGCATTTTCTCAGTCGCAGCTGTGAGGTGAGACAAAAAACAACAACAAGACGATTAAAACTTGACAAAACGTTGGGGGATGCTGTAATGGTCAATCAGCATACTGTAATGTGAGAACCTTGGGGGAGATGGAAGGGAGGAGGAATGGGGGGGGGGGGCGTTGCGCCATATGTTACCTTTGATAGTTCCTTTGAAGTGAAGAGGGAATGCACCATCCAAACAGCTTGTGTACATTTTCAGGTGTCTATCTACTGTAGGATTCCATCAAGCTGCAGCTGAACTTATAGTTTGAGGAACGAAGTTGCTTTGAGTGTGCTGGCTGTAACCGAAGGTTGGCCAACCAGGCCAATACTCAATGTGTCCATGTTTTTGTGCGAAGACAGAAAGCTGTGGCAGGTGGTAGTTAACATTTCAAAGTCTGAGCTTTCAAAATTCCAGCCACGGGTGTTTTTCTAAGAAGAAAACGTGGATGGTAAGACAAAGACTTTAGATTTCACACACGGATGAAAGACCGTGTTTTGGTTTAAGGTGAGCACATTGTGAATAACGGGCTGTCACGTACATTACAGAACCATAGCATGGCGCTGTATTATCACAAGGGCACTTTGTCAGTAACACATCCCCGCTCTGCCAGATTTATGGAGATTGAGATGCGGGTGCCTTATTATCAGGGGTAATTGAAGGCCTATAGATGGGACAAATATTCTCCAGCTACCCCCTCACCCCTCTCCTCTGCCTGTCAATGGTATAGCCCACTGATTGGGGGTCCTGTGCTCTGTCGCCACAGCAACTGCACCAAAGCAAACAAAGGGTCGGTACTGGGAAACATGATAACACAAAGGGCTGCCTACCAGGCACTGTGGAAGACTCACACAAAGGGCTGCCTACCAGGCACTGTGGAAGACAAAGATTAAAAACCTCACATCACAAAGTTGCAAAATGGGTCAGTGTTGGTGTGATGTTCATCATGACCAGTATTAGAGAGCGTCAGGATATAGTGTGACCTGAACTATGGTTTGCTCCGATGTTTGCTCTGTATTGTGAATTTACTTATGGGTGGGGCTTTGTCTAGTTTGGAATTAATTCACTCCCAGATGGATTTCCTTAATAACATATGCAAATAGTAACCTTGGAGATGTGATTAGTTAAATTGTGTAAATGTGACATTCAATGTTACATACATTATGGAGCCACTGTGAACTAATTTAAATAAAACGCATAATCTCTAAATATCTGTCAATCAAAGCAACACAATAGATTGTAAAACCATTAACAGAACTGGAGTAGTGCCAATCATCTTCATTGAAACTTCACAACAATGAAATAACAAAGCATGTTTTCTAAAATAAGCCATTGTTGAACATTAACTGGATTAAAAACAATTTAGTCCCGAAGCCCTTTACATCAGAGCAAGTCCCTTAATAAGTATCAGGTAGGATTAGGAAACAACACACTCCAGTCATCCACGTGTTTCCTAAACCACTAGACCATTTTGATGAAAAATACTTGCACAGACAGGATACATAGGAAGTTGCCATGGTAAGGTGAAGATTACATTTTCAGAACGACCTGCAGCTAGTCCAATTGACAATGAACTTGACATTGAGGGCCTCCCATTTTCTGCCAAGTGCTTAGCCACATTGCAAAGATCAGAGAGAGTGCTGTAGGCCAGAGCAACTTCAATGGCCCAAGGCTGACCATTCATCCTTTTTAAGACTGCCAGGAAATCAGACTTTATGGAAAGCTTTGCCCCTCCCTCTCCAACCTGAAGAGGCTTAAATCACAAGTCCAGGGTTTACTTTTCACAAAAGTGAAAAGATTTGACTTTTTACTTAAATAGTAAAAATAAGTACTTGTACTGTATTTATGCGCTGTAGTTGTGTGTTTTACTTTGTCAAACACCTGCCAATAAGCGAGGAAAACCATAATGTATTTAGACAAGTAAATGAAAGCGTAATAACTCTTTGTTTACATGGTGCAATCTGCTACTTAGTTAACCTATGGTTGGTCATTACTGGAATAACTGATGCACATACTTTAACCAATGAGATTTCCACTAAAGAACATTTATTGTGTTCACCAAGGTCTGAGATACAGTATCAAGCTATTAGCTTATCACCATTTCAAGTAAAGTGATGGATGACAGCTGTCACAGATAGGGCATATACACATGCCTGGTGTACTTTTCATCTGGTTAGCTCCATGTTCCTTCATATGTGTATCCTGATCCCGCTAGCCTAAGGCTTACCCTTGATGTCGCATGAATCCAGATGTAGCACATCTCTCTCTCTCTCTCTGTCCCTCTCTCTCTCCTTTTCTCTCTCTCCCCCCTCGCTCTCTCTTTCTCTCTCCCCTATCTCTTTCTCCCTCTGTCCCTCTTTCTCTCGGCCCCCATTCTCTCTCTCTTTCTCTCGCTCTCCCTTTCTCTCTCTTTCTTTCTCTCTCATGCTATCTGATGGCAACTTGCCAGTTGACATATAGTACAGTAGTGATACTAATTTTAGCATGTTGGCCCCTCACCAGAGACCAGTAGGTAAATTGCATGTCTAAACTGTAGTTCATCTCTGAATGGACCTCGATACATTCTTTCAGTGAGAGGAGTGCTGTCTATATGAGTGATGTAATATGTGCTACTCAAGGAAGGTGTAAAAATATACAGAATCTACAGTGTAACAGCCAAGCAGTACAACATTATAATGCCGATGCTGGACATAAGTCTGTGAAAATTGCTTACTGTGTGCTGTGTGAATTTGTTTGTGTAGGCTATACCAGTGAAATATAGGCCTCTCTGTGACACCAATGTTTAATATTTAATTTCCCCTTCAGCATCAACATGGAGATATGATGACAGATGAGTAATTTCTGCCCAATCCTCTGGCAATCCTCTGGCAAGAGTGATTTGAAACCAGCCATTTAAGTATCACAACAATGGAGCTGATGATTGAGTGTCATGTGTAGTGTGACATCCATGTGACACCGTTCCAGAATGGTTTCAGAGATCATTCAAAGCAAGGGCAAATCAACCTTGAAATGTTCAATCTCTGGGAATACTGACGTCACATTCCATACTGGACATTTCCCTGCTGTCAGTTACTCCATTTTCATCTTGTGGTGTGTGACTTGTTAAAAACAAAGGTTATTCATAGAACTGCGTTGCAGGTTTGTCCCGTTGAGTACTGTAGAAAACTGCTACTGCTTCCAGGCCCTGGATCTTCTGAATGTGGCCGTCTCCTTAAGATTAGCCACAAAGCGTTCTTACTGACCTAAAAAGGGTTCTACCTGGGAACATTTTTGATAGGGTTCCCCTACAGGGACAAATGGTTCGATATAGCACTCTTTTTTACAGAATGTAGTGCTTCTGAAATGTCTGGATATAGCAGTAGCCTACATTGCCCCGAAAATCATTCTCTACCATTTCAGCTTTCCAGAGGCCATTACAGACTTTAGAGCGGACAAAATTATACAAGTACAGTGTAACCCATTTATGCACGGTGTTATGTTATATATTGAGGGGAGTTTTTAAATGTATGAATAGGCATTTTATGTATGAATAAGGCCAGAAAACTAGGCCAATGAAATGAACTCAAACTGATCTAATAAGCAGGCCAGCTATAGGTACATGAGGGTAAGAGTCCATCTTGGCTCCTCCGGTTCCTGACCTGAGTGTTCCCCCTGCTGTCAGTAGTGATTCATTTGCTGACGTCCTCATGTAAATTCACCAAATAGGTCTCCTTGGTGCAGCAGGACTAATGTGTGTCAGTGGAGACTGCTTAGCTGTGCCATGCATATGAATGAGCTAATAAATTAAGCAGCCAACTTGCTCACTTGATCACTGCACCTTTTTGGAATAAATGGGCTGTATTGATATATTGAGAGGGGGGGATATTGAAATAAAAAATTGTGGCAACAAACTGGGATGTTCACCATCAGATGGCCAGCTGCCTTTCGTTTCAGGCAAATTAACAGATTTTGTTGAGCCGCGGTTGCAGTGAAAATGCATTGGGAAAACAAATAAAAAGGTGAAAAATAAAACAGTGACTTTTAGCTTACTTACAACTTTATTGTATTGTCAAAAGACCTCACTTTTAAACCAAACATACACTAATACATCCTATTGCTGATGTTATTGACATTCAGGTTGTCCTGACAACACCAGTCAGGCACCCAACCTCCTCCAGGTAGACCTTATCATCATTGTTGGAGATCAGGCCTCACAGATGTATCATCATCAAACTTGACAATGGAGTTGGAATCAAGAGTGGCTATGCAGTCATGTGTGTACAGGGAGTACAGCAGGGGGCCCAAAACACAGCCCAGGGGCACTCCTGTGTTGAGGGTGAGGGAAGGTAAGGTATGGCAGCCTACTCTCACCCCCTGAGATCTGCCTGTAAAGAAGTCAAGGATCCAGATGGAGGTGTTTAGTCCCAGATCCCTGAGTTTGGTGATATTTTTGGAGGGGATTATGGTTTTGAAAGCTGAACTATGATAAATGAACAGCAATCTCACACAATTCCCCTTCCTTTAGTCCAATTGGGATAAGGCAGTGTGGAGGATGTGGGCAATGGCGTCCTTTGAGGATCTTTTGGGTCGATAGGAGAACTGTAGAGGGTCCAGTGGGCTGGGCAGTGAGGAGCAGATGTAGTCCTTTACAAGCCTCTCAAAGCACTTCATCACCACAGAGGTGAGCGCTGTTGGGCGATAGTCATTAGGGCAGGCTGGTCTCGGTTTCTTGGGCATGAGGATGATGGCGTACTCCTTGAATGATGTGGTTGTGATAGACTGGGCCAGGGACAGATTTAGTATCGTTGTGAACAACAGTGCTAGTTGGTCAGCACATGAGTGTGGACTCGCCCTGCAATACCGTCTGGACCTGCGGCCTTCCTGGTGTTCACTCACTTAAACGTCCTTCTGACGTCATGCTCAGAAAGAGTAAGAGCTGCCTGCTCTGTCTCAGATGCAGATGAAGGTTTATCGGCTACCGCTGGCCTCAAAACTTGCATACAAAGTGTTGAGCTCATCTGCAAGACACGCATCAGCACTCACTAAGGAGGGCGGTATAACTGTCATGGATCGTACTATAGACCTAGCCACATGCTTCTAGGATCACACTTTTGGGATTGTGATTCCACCTTCCTCGTGTTTTTTGCCTCCCTCACTGCTCTCTTTACACTGTATGTTGCTGCTTCATAATACTCTGTATTGCCAGTCTTTATTCCTGAGTTGTACGTAGCAGTGCGAATGTTCAGAGCACCGCGGATGTTTTTTTCAAACCAAAGGTTTCTGGTTTGGGTACACTTTGGGTACAGCTTCTACCGGAGCGTACCGGCAGGAAAAGACAACAGGACAGTGAATAGGAAAAGACAATAGGACAGTTAATGGGACAGTGAATAGGAAAAGACAATGGAACAGTCAGTAGGAAAAGACAATGAGACAGTCAATGGGTAAAGTCAATGGGACAGTCAGTAGGAAATTACATTAACTGTCTCCATCTGCCCGGGTTTATATATGTAATATACAATGTAGTCTAGTAGTTAATCGATATGTGGCTATCTTGTTATAATCCTGATGTATGTTTTTTGTTGTATGTTATGCTTTTAGATTTAACGTTATAGGTTTTTAGTATTGTACTTCTCTTCTTGTAGGGAACATCTTCCCATGGGACTACAGGTGGAAATTAGCCTCTGGCTACAACCTGGCTAGTTTATAATCTCTGTTTGTATTGCTAAAATCATATAGTGATTGTTCATTAACATGTGCTGTCCCTCAGCAAATAAATAAATAAAATCAAACAATGGGACTGTCAGTAGGAAAAGACAATGGGACAGTTAATGGGTAAGGTCAATGGGAGAAGACAATATCAGAATCAGTTTTATTAGCCATGGTTCTTTTTCAAATATTCGGTCAGTATCTCACTATGGGAAACGCTCCTCAGGGGCGTGACCATGGAAGCTCCAATGACACCACGTCTGTCCTTGACAGACAGGTCATGACAGTGAAATAGGGGTGACACCCCCCTATATAATCATTGATAGGACCCTACATACTGTACGTCATTCTTTGTCTCTTCCTTGAGAGACCACAACCCGCTCCTCCTCAGCAAATTGGATGCTAGTTGCAACCCTTTAAAGGTACCGGATGTAATTTACACAAATTTCAGAAGGTGGTCCCCGAAAATTGCGCACGCGCACAAGCAAGCGCACGAACACGCGCCGAGCACATAATAGTAACGTTATACCCACATCTTCCAGGAGTTCGTCGCTGATTGGCTCAATTTCACAGGAAAAGAAAGGGATCTATGGCGGCGGGGTATATTTGAAAGAACTTCGAGAGACAAAGTTAGCTAGCTAGCTACTGTCTGCCGGAGGAGATGGCGAAAAGAAAAGGAAGCCAGGCAGGGATGTCCAATGGAGACGGCTAATGGATCAGAGAAAGAAGAGAAGAAGAGATTGGTGAAGAGACTTTTCCAAGGTGGAGAAAGTTGCAGGCTGAGAGGGGATTCAAAACGGACGCTGAGGTGGCCGTCTTTCTACTGGACTGGTAAGTCATTTTTGTCTCACTAGCTTGCTAAGTTAGCTAAGTTGAAAACAAGGATGTTAAACCCTATTACTTCTCCTTTTCTTTCGATTAGTATGGGGCAGATGTTTTATCGGTAACGTTACTGTGCGCTGTTTGTTAGGTATGAATGAGAAGGCAGCCTCACTAGCATATCAACTTCGTTGTATACAAAACATTAGCTAAATATCTTTAGAAAATACAAGGTAGGACAAAGCCTACATTTGAGTGATTCAATATGTGTATTGGACAACAAGGAACCATTTAATCGAGGAATTCGGAAAATAAACAAAAAACAGATTTTTTTATTCACGTTACATTGGGTACCTTTAACTGTATGCAGGCAAGCCGTAGAGGACATCACCGACGAACGCGGTAGCTCTCTTAGCATTCCTTTTTGTTGAAGTGTTAAAGTTACAGCTTACCGTTAGTTCGCTAGCTAGTTACCACAAGCTTACCACCTTTGCTAGCTAGCGGATTTTCGTTTTAGCTACATGCTAACCACCTGCTAGCTAACGTTACATTTGCTCGAGCTAATCCAGGCTTACCATCTGTTAGCTATATTTATCATCATGGCCTCTCCCGCAAAGGAGGACCACAAGACCGGCCAAGTGGCCCGCGCCTCCCCGGCGGCATGTGGTGCCATGATCTCGGGGAGAGATCCCCACGCGCTATGTATCTGCTGCCTTGGGATCAAGCACGCAAGCACTTCCCTCGCTAACCCCGAGTCGTGTAAGCATTGCTCTCCCATGTCGGAGAAAACTCTCCAGAGATGGATGCACATTTCTGCCACCCCAAGGGAAAATCCCTCTTTCTCCTCTCCTCCTGTTTTCAACAACCTTGAGGCTGCCCAGACTTCCACCAGCTATGACTGGGCTGAGATGGAGAATGAGGCCTGTGTTCTCAGGCTTCATCTCAACCATGGAGGGCTTCGATGGGAGTGAGGGGGACTCAGTAGATCTTAATAGGGAGTTTGTAGCTTGATGGGGAGGGTGTGTGGGGGGGAGAGAGGGGATGATGAGGCTGGTGGCAGTGGGGAAGAAGCTTGGGGTGTGAAGTCTTGGTCCTGATGGACCGCAGCCTCCTGCCAGGGGGAATGGTTCAAAGAGATTGTGACCGGGGTGGGAGGGGATCGGCCACAATCTTCAGGACAGTCAATGGGACGATCAATGTTCTTACTGACTCTATGGAGGTAATGTCATGAGAACAGTACCTCTCTCACACTTACTGACTTGTAATTTACTGTTAAAAATGGTAACTGTGATAGGTTGTGAGGCATTGATTGCATGTCACAAAAAAATTGATAAATGAAGAGATCACATATAGGCTCTTTCCACAGAGGTCTTTCAGGGTGGACTGGGACCCAGCTGGTGCTATCTAACACTGGGTGTTTAAGAGGTTTGCTGCAGTTTAGAAATCTTCCGATTAGAACTGGGAAATTACCCCTGTCAAGCCCAGTCACTGAAATGCATGAAAACGTCTCCAGCTTGAATTTAGTCTCAATCCCCAGAATGGAGCTATCTAAAAAGACTTGAAAACACTTTCTGAGGCCAAAGGGTTTCATGAAACGGTGAACATGTCCTCAATGCATATATGGGGGAGTGAGAACTGACTGTATAACTGCATTCTACATATATATTAAGAATGTAAAAATGTGTTTAGATCAGAACTTCTTTACTTAACTATTCTCTTTACTATATTCACTTGATTTCTTTAAACACTTTTTTCTTTGGCAACTGCGTTGAGACCAATATCCTGAATTATGTTGTAGTTCAATATTATACAGTACCAGCAATTCAGTAAAGTACAATATGCCTGAGAGGTAATGTGAATAATCCCTTAATAAAATAAAGTATCTCACTAATTTACACATTACCTTGTCATAGTCATATTAAAAACTCTCCCTCGTGGCGTCTTCTGTTTGGAGGTTACCTGATCTGGTGTAGAAAACCATTTCTGTGGAACATTTCCTGTTTATTTGGCTGTGCACTCTGGCAGAACAGATTGGAACAGAAGGGTACCTGACACAGTTGAAGCCCCTGTGTTTTGTAACACAGGTCTTGCATATCCCTCTCATTATGGTCTCTCTCTCTCTGTCTCTCTCTCTCTCTCTGTCTCTCTCTCTCTCTCTCTCTCTCTCTCTCTCTCGCTCGCTCTTTCTCCCCTTTCAGCCTGTCCATGTGTAAAAACACATCCCGGAACCACATTGAGAAGCCAAACTAGGTGATATTAGTTTACACAGGCCTCCTACCTCTAGCCTTGTCTTGCCTGCAGTATCTTTCCATCTGTTGCTGGTTTTGTGTTGTGTGCCACCAGTCAGACCCCTCTGTTGTGTGATTTTTGTTCATCAAGTTTTTCAAAGTCAGTGGAGGAATTTCAAAAGGGGTATGCTTGAATGGTTGATCCCAACTAATCCTGTGACTGAAGTCCCCCCTATGGGGTTAATGTATGGTTTTACGTAGTCGAATCAGCGCTGTAAGGTCACGTTTGTTTGGATCAAACCACAGAGGGCTAATCCTACAGAATTAGTCCATTCAGCGAGCACCTCTTGACCAGGGAGGCAGTGACCATTAAAATGGTTACAAAAGGAATGCCTGAGGCCTTTATTTCCAAAGGCATGCTGACTTGTTTAGGTAAAAGTGACTGAACAAGCTGCAGTAGATCCATGTTGTTGGGCTTCAATGGCATTTGCACAAATAATGTCAAAGCTTCTACCACAAGAAAGTGTTGGGTGGCGGCATTAGGGATGGTTGATCTTGTTCCTAATTGGTCAATGTATTACAATAACTACTAATATGAAATGTGACAGTATTGGCTATGGTGTGGATCCGGTTTCTGCATGTCTCAGAATAACCTTCATCGTCAAAATCACATTTTCATTCCAATATAGGCATTACCACAATGCCCTCCTTGTCTCTCAGCTCTGAATCTGTCCTCTGTATCTGACCCCCCATAACGGCCCATACCTCCTCCAGTTTTATGAACTGCCCTGTAAAGATCATTCAGACGTCCGTTGTGTGGCTCAACTCCCATTTCTCACTATTAGGCCTCTGACCTTTTCCCAATGTAATCTCTATTAGAAAGCATTTATGACCGCAATGACTGAAATTTCCTTAACAAGTCTGTCATCGCCAAGCCTTTGTCAGCATCTGCGAGGCCAATCGAATGTGAAATGGCCCCACCGGGCGACAAAACCCCTACGGTGAACTTTCAGGTTGAAAGATTTGGTGGGGTTGGACAGGTGGCTCCAGTGGAGAAGCGGGACCTCAGTGCGGTGCCTTTGAAATTCTCTGGACTGGAAAATGCAGCTGCTTTTCACATGACAAGGACCTGCCCCTGAGAGCTGGCTCTGACAACCCGGGTGGATCGAATTCCAACCCCTGGCAGGTTATGGTCAGAATCTGATACTTCTGCTTTGTCGAACTGTGCCAGTAGTCCTTTTTTGAAAAGTGGTCCAGTCGATTGTGAGGCAAATTAACCGTTTTCAAATGCTAATGTGGGGTTTATCCTTTAACTGTCCCACAAATATGCATTTAAGTGAATGTTTGTCCTTTGGGTCATAAGGACAACTTGATCAGAATCATAATCATAATTAAGTTTATATTTCAGCCGTAGCTGTTTACATCATGCAGATTCCAGATTGTTCATAATAAATAAACTATTTTTATCCTGAACCTCTCTGAAGGACATCCTCGTTATAAAATAAGAACTGGCTATGGCTGTGTTAAGGACACACACTCTCTCTCTCTCTCTCTCTCTCTCTCCTCTCTCTCTCTCTCTCTCTCTCTCTCTCTCTCTCTCTCTCTCTCTCTCTCTCTCTCTCTCTCTCTCTCATTTAAATCAATCGCCTGGGTTATCAGTGCACTAATGATGTTGTTGACACTTATGAGAAAGGTGACATGCTCATAGGGGCAGATAATGATAGCAATTAGGCCAAGAGCCCAGATATGCAATTTATCATATCAATCAAAGAACCATTGATCAGAGAAGTTCAATGTTCAAAGTTGTATTTGTCACATACATCATCATACTAGTACAATGTACAGAAGAAGATGGCTAAAACAACAATCATTTGTGTGTGTGTGTGTGTGTGTGTGTGTGTGTGTGCATATGTTTGTGTTGGTATGTGTGTGTGTGTGTGTGTGTGTGTGTGTGTGTGTGTGTGTGTGTGTGTGTGTGTGTATGAAAGCTAGGGTCTAAGCAACATCATTCAAATTATTTGATAAACCTTATCTCAATGTTACTATTCAACATTCATGAAAATAGTTTGCCTTCTGTTGCCTTTGCAATCAAGTCTTTCACTGACTTCAGGGTGACCTTGATTTTCCTCAAAGCGTAACCACCTGGATCAAGACATGCTGCACCCAGAGAACAGCCCATCCTCAGTTTGGATCTGGGAGAGATGAAAAGGGGAGAAAAGAGGAAGGTATTCTCTCACTGTCTAAGCTATTGGTAACAAAAGGAACACCATGCCAGTGTCATGTCTCAATGCATGGGTGCATGAGCTGGAAGCTACCACAGATCACTGGAATCATGCCACATACATGCTAAATACTGTACACCTCTGAACATCTGTTGACATAGAAAACTACAAATATCCACACCTCATCGCAAGCTCAGAGTGATACTGCTTTTCATTTCCTGTCCGAAGAAGATCCCGAGAATCATACAAAGTCCAATTATTTCTGACAGTCTCATTTCAGGCCTGCTCTGGCACGATTTGTTTTCTGTCAACTTCCCACACAAAACAATCGCCTAATCAGCGCATACCTACCTGTACATATTAGAGGGAACTGAAATAACAATAAGAACCTCAGCTGCAATTCCTGCTTTTCTTTCCAGCTCGCTGTCAGCCTGTTATCATTCACCATCCGTGTGCTGATTGCCAATCTGTGGTTTAGTTCCCTCTCAGACACATTACATTACAGGAAGATTAGGCTAATTTTGGAGTCACACAAAGGGATGAGTCTTAAATCAACGTATCGCTCCATTCCAAGACATGGGCTGGGGGGGGTATTAAAGACATGTGCTGGGGGGGGTATTAAAGACATGGGCTGGGGGGGTATTAAAGACATGGGCTGGGGGGGGTATTGAAGTCAATCTTGGTCTATGAGATGTCAGAGCACAGATTTTGGTGGTCTAGGCTGTATAATAACTACAGCACCAAAGAAACTCGTACAATATTCCAATAACAGGGGATACTGAAAAACATTATTCAGATTTGCAAATACAGTGTGTTAATTATCATGTCCTGTGGTCTGTGGTGTGTTTTGCCGTGTTTTATAACAGGCTGTTTAATCTTATTTCCACTCCTTTTCATTACGAGGGAATGAAACTGTATATTTAGTGATATGTAATCTTCTCTAGGGATTTCTAGTCCAATATCCTGCAAACATGACAAGACATGCACATATATTTCCTGCTTAAATGGTGCAGAAATGGAATCAGCTGAGAATGAAAGTGTTGAGGTGCAGAAGCAGGCATCTTTCATTGTTTCTAGAATTGACACACTAATGTGCTTCACCAGACCATTACACAGACCAGGTTTCTGTTGTTGCTAGACAGTGCTGGGCGATTTTTGGAGGCTCCCTATCTCTGAGCTTCTTAATATATATGCAGCCAGTGGGTCCTTTATGGACTCGCTGCCTTTATTAGCTCCGTTGACTTCATGCTGCTGGTGAAACAGCCATTGAATGTAACTGCCAGTTATCTACACAGGCACACACTGCACACAATGGCAGGGGGGAGTTAATATGCAATTATGCAGAGCACCATTTCCTTGCTATTCAGCTAAGGAACAAAGGCGAGCTGTGTACTTATACATATTTTGTTCTCTGTGTATCACAATAACAACAAGAAAACACCAGCTTCTCTGGTCATGTAAAAGCTAAATGGAAAATATGTAAATGGTTTCCTTCTGGCTCTCTGCTGCTGGTTCTGTTCCATATCTCTCAGAAGAACAAAGGAGGATAGAACTAGCCTGTATTCAAGGCCGTTCAAAACTGTGGGCCTCTTTCAGGTACTGGAAAGGTCTAAAACTCTTAACACTTATGCCTGCTGTGAAATGTGGGATTTTGAGTCTTAATTTGGTTGTTCAGTATGTGATCAAACCCCTACTGGGCAATATATCAAGTGGAATCAAATATACTCCCTGATTCAATTTTCTGAATGTGTCATCATTTGCATAATCAGAAACACCAGTCTAACGGATATTAATGACAAGACACAGGATCCAACTTGGGGCATGAAGAAAGAGTAAGTATTCAACACACAGGCTAAGGATATGTTCAGATTTGATGAGTCAGCATGCCACTACTGTATACCATACAACACAATGTGTTAACCATTGTTAATCATACTGATTAAGTGCAATATGCAAGCAGCACATCAAAGGAAGATTAGATGTCACCGCTGGTTTAAATCACACATTATATCATATTTCTACTCGGCAAGGGGTATAGTATTATCTGAATTGATTTACATTTTCATTCGTAGCACAAGCAACACTGGTTTTTATATATATATATATATATATATATATATATATATATATATATATCAATGTCAGTGAAGCAACTAATGCAGACTCCCACTGGTAGGAAAAACTATTTCAGAAATCAAAGTGTTTTCCGTGGTCAGCAAACTCTTGCAGAAGGATATTTTCTTTTAGTCAGTTTGAATCCTTAATCGATTTACAGCAATAACCACTATACTAATGCCATAGATCACACCCCTGCTAATCTCACTTCCTTGTCCGAGGCACCCCTGCCGCCTCCAGACAGCCAATAATTTGCTTTACTTAATGGATGAGTATTAATCCTTCTTAGTCACAACACAATTAAGTAGTAATGTAGCCATGAATATTTCAGTTACAGTTTTCAGACACTGCTGCAGAAAAATCCAATAGGTTGCATATTGCATGGGCAAAATAGTTGAGGACAGCATACATATTTAATGCTCAATCAGAGGTTCCATATTTTGCAGAGAAGAAGCTGACTTGGGAGTGAAAATTCAATGGTTGCTCAACAGCCATTCAAGCGAACATGCTGAAGATGTAGAACTGTGAGAAACTGCCTCTAGAACTTTGCCAGACACAATGTGTGTATTATTCTTGCATTAATCTGAAGCTCAGTCAACAGCAAGGTATTGGATTGTACTGAAATCCCTTAAAATAGATTTAATCCTCCAGACTGGATGTGTTTCAGCAGCCTCCCCCAAACCTTTAATTAGCGCTGCAGTCACTCATATGCTATCGTTGTTTAAAGAACCCTGGCCTCACATTCCAGAGCTGGGTGGTTGATCACAGGGCAGCGAGGCCAGGCAGTGAGGTACGCTACTGTACTGAACACTATCCTAAGGCCAGGCAGTGAGGTACGCTACTGTACTGAACACTACCCTAATGCCATCTGGGAATGTCTGTTTTAACCCTTTAAGAATGGGTCTATGAAAACATGTGATCAACATGATTGGACCATTGCAAGTGTTTACTTGAAGTGAGGTGCAGTTTACAGCATAACATGTTGCAGATGCTTACAGAATGGCTCAATATGTCTCTCTTTTGATGACGGCATCCTGTCTGTGAAATGTATGGGTCTTCTACACAGGTCTATAGTTGAAGAGAGAGAGCTCCTTGTCACGGTCAGTGGATGTAGCCTATGTACTGGCCTAAATCTTATATCTTATCATAAGACTTAATTAAATCATCACAGAATGTGGAATCACATCTTTGTGACAGAGGCTTCCAGGGGGTTAAAACATCAAGGAAATGAACTTTTCTTTGTTACGATGTTATCAACTCATCAGCATCTTGATGATGTCATTCCAAATAAGATCCTATTGGCTCACACAGACCCCCAGTGGCAGAGAGGGGGAACTGCACACTTCTGTTACTGCTACCATTGTACTTTACTTGAGAGGAGAGAGACAAGAGAGGTGGTGCTGCACCTAGCACTTTCTGTCTGCGCCATTATACCTAACTCTGACAGTAACATAGATCACCAAACCTAAGACAGTCCACTACCGCTGGAGATTAACACAAAGGCCACCCTGCTTCATGTTGACATTCATTCATAGGCTTTTTTGGTATATCACCTCTTTGTAGGACTGCATCTCCAGCCACTAGTCTATGAATGGAGTCAAATCATGCAAATGAGAGACATGCTCTGTGTAACTATGAGTGACTTTAACCACAGGGGAACGCATCACTGGGGCTCTGCATAATCCTTCGGGGAATTTGAGAGGGTGTCTTAAAGGGCAACGCAGTTTCCCTGTATTCAACCCGGGGCTTGTGGAACAATGTGCCTTGACGAACACGGCTTTTCATACAGTGCCAGAGACCCAGCAGGAACACAACAGTACATCCACTGACAAACTATCACAAACCCATTTAACTCGACAGGGCACATTCCCTTCCTTGGACCCAGCCAACATCTTTTAACATCGCCATGGCTGTGTAACAATCTTAATCATAACTCGATGTGCTATACATGAGCAACCTGTGATATTTCCGTGTTGCCTTATCCATCTCAATACAGTGAGAGATAGGAAGCCCACATATCGACTACGCAAATGTATAAATAGGATAGCCTACAAACAACACCAGAATCAACAGAGAATGTGAAATAATTGTATCACTGCTTATAGAATAAAAATTATTCAGATGTAGAATGTAGAATATATTTACAATTAGACTACTTGTGGCTGGACAGGGTATTCAGGGAACAAATTGAGCAGAATAATGAATGCATTAATTCATGCAAACATGAAATGTAGCCTACTGACCTGTACCGTCATGTTATAAACATAGTTTTGTTACCTAATTGACATGCAGTTCATTGATACAATAAGACTATGCAGAGACAACAAAGAACTAGGTTCACTTCGTCGAGGGACGTGTCTCTTTAAAGGATGTCTTATAGCCTGGCACAGACCTGACGAGTGCACAGACCTAGCCAATTCACTACATTCAACCGTTTTCAAACCAAAGTGTAGAACTAGCAGGATATGAACCGCTTTAATAGTGCAATCACGCGTTGGAAGAAACGTGTGGAGTAGAGGAGGCTTTATCTGCGCTGGGAGCAGAGGACGTGCTTTCAACCTGATCATAAACTTGGTTTGAAGAGAGCCCCGCCCTCCTTCCAGCTTTCCGCTGCTCTTTATAAGCAGCAAGGCTGTACAAGCGCTCATACACTAAAACACTGGAGCACTGTCCACGAACCATTCTGGAAACGATCTGAGACTGCAGTCACTTGGCGGATTACGTTATTGTTTCTGAAGAAAAAAAAAAAAGCAATCATGGATTTTCTCAATCATAACTATTTGAATGCGCGCAACCCCTATGACTATACCTTCAATTTTTGGAACGACTATCTAGGTCTGTCGACTTTGGTCACGAAGAATAATAAGCACAGTATGCCACAGAGTCCAAACTCAATCACCGAGTCTCTGAAAGCAACACTGGGCTTGGATGACTCTCCTGCGTGTGCGTGCGTAATCGCGGGCAGCGGCGACGGCGGACACCTGGACTGCTGCTGTCCATCGGCGAGCCCCCCGCCTGCCTCCATCATGGACTTGAAAGAGCGCTTCTCAATCCTGAGCCCCTTTCAAAACCAAACCGCTGGAGTTCCATTCCCAGAACGGGACTTGGGCTTTAGCGGGAGCTTTGCAGGATTCGATCTGTTCGGCATGGAGAGGAAGATGCGCAAGCCAACTTCCAGGAATAAACAGGAGCCCAAAATCTGCGTCTTCTGCCGGAATAACGGTGCGCCGGAGGAGGTGTATGGCTCCCACGTCCTGAAGACTCCGGACGGGAGGGTCGTGTGCCCTATTCTCCGGGCATATACCTGCCCACTCTGCAGTGCCAACGGGGATAATGCCCACACAATAAAGTACTGTCCACTCTCCAAAGATCAACCAACCCAGCGACCATTAAAGGGAGGGAGGGCAGTGGGTGGTAAGAGAATGAAAATATTCTAAAGAGATAGATTTTTACACGAGTAAAGAAGCTAAATTTAATTGCACTGAACAATTTTCAGATGACTTTCGATTGCGGCCATAGCCTATGTCTCAGTCCAAACTGATAAGGCTATGATTTCAGAAACAAACAAAAAAAGGATTATATTCTTGATTTCCAAGATCACTTATATTTTTATAGTTACTTTATTCACATAGATTATTTTATGCTTATACTTTGAATTGTAGGTTTATTTTCTTCTTAGTGTAGCCATATGATTGTTATGAAATCACCTATATCCATAATCACGATGTGTGAATAAATGAGTATTGTGTTGTATGTAGGGGAACGAGCCAGAGGCTGTGGGTGCCATGGTTCCACAAGTAGGTTATTCTTTACTGTAAGCTAAGCTTACTTTTTCATTTTTCTTTGAAAACCAAAGTTATGTTTGCCATTAAACAAGCTCGAGAATGTTTCACTGGTGAAAACTACAAACTGGTCACATGGAAAGTGTGTGTGTGTGAGAGAGAGAGAGAGCTCTGTGTGTAAGTTGGTGTGTGTGTGTGTGTGTGTAAGTTTGTGTGTGTAAAACTAGGGTATGACTCTTGTTTAATCCCCATTCCTCTCTGCCTGCTACTCCACCACATAATTTCCAACTTGCTCTGAAGTTGACATTTAATATGTGTAGCAAAAAAAACACAACACAATGTAGCCTCTGTTACGGCCCATGCTCTCTGAGAAACTTCATAATCAATGTTGCCAAGCCAAATAACTTTCAACTCCAATGTCACAGACAGTCATCATACAGGCTTATGAACAGTCAGTACCCAAATACAAGATTCTATTGATGTTTACATTCCTAGGAGAGGGTAACACACTGGATTCATTAGTCTTTCTTTCTCAATAATAACACAATGCTGTTGTTGTTGTGGTTGTTGTTGTTGTTGCTGTTGTCCTTTAAGTGTTCATCAGAGAACTGAGTGCTCAGCAAAGGAGAGAGGAGGCAGAGATAATTTACTTTGAGAAAAAAGTGGACAAGCGCAAATGAATGTTATTAAACAAGCTTTTCTTAAACAATGTATTATCCCCGTTTTTTGCATTATTTGCCTGAATGAATCCAAAAAGATGCAAAAAATATTGTGAATGTACGATTGAAAGTATCACTTGCAGGACTGCACATTTCTGAAAGTTATGTTTACCAAAGGAACACAGTTTGAATGAAGTAGAGAAGATTTGCTGTATACTGTATATAAGTTGAGTGATGTTTATTCAGTATTTTAAAATTTCAAAGTGACTTCAGAGGGTGCTACCTCAACAGGATTTTGTACTTACATATAAAATGTCAACAGCAGTTTATTAATATAGTGCTGCCATTTATAATAAGGGTTTTTGATAGTATTTTTGATCTTTGTATAACATAATTGTATTTTTCTTTTCTTGCATTCAGCATTACGGAAGTGAATTTCCAAGAAGCTATAAGCATTGTTCGCCAAAAGGTGATTGTCTGTAAATAATGATACCCATAATTTTTAAGTTTAGTTGTTCAATGTTACATTCTTGGGAGTGTACAAGAGAATGGATTATATTGAAACAGTTGCTAATTTGCCACTTTTAACAGAGCTTTTTGATTACATGAACAAAAAAATAAACACTGTTGAACTTTATATTTTACCATGATTTCTTGTGTGCTGCTGTGCAGAATAACAATACGAATTCACTAGAGAAATAAATGGCTTATCAAATATTTTAACTCATGCTCTGCTGTTCTTCGATTGATTGATTGATTGATTGATTGATTGATTGATTGATTGATTGATTGATTGATTGATTGATTGATTGATTGATTGATTGATTGAATGAATGAATGAATGAATGATTGATTGATTGATTGATTGACTTGAAAAACTTCATAGGACTTATCACTCGCTTCACAAGTGGTGGCTTACAGAGTCTAACATCATCTCATACCAGAAAAATCTAATTCTTTGACCTCTCTGTCTTGGCCCTCAGAACCTCCAAGCAAATTACTTCTACTAGAACAGATGGAGAGCTGTCTTCCTCCTCTCTAAACGTTTAAATATGGCCGCCTGAGAGCCAACATCAGACAGATGAACAAAGCCCTATGGTTGTCCAGTGCACTTGCCTGTTGTTAATGAAGGCTGCCCACTCTGGAATGTCTGTGGCTGTGCCTACCCATTCAGACGGATCATGTTTGCTCTGAAGCCTATTGAATAACTCCCCCAGTCCCTCCACCTCCCGTATGTGGAATGGCTGCAGCCCAGAACCTCTGCTGTCTGCTGAGAAAGGGGAGAGTCTGAGGGCGAGAGAGTAATGCTTAGAGCCATCAGGTCTGCTGTACTGTATTCAATGCCATTATGCATTTCAGGACTTCATGGATTTGTATGGCACTATTGTAAAGCTGTATGGTGCAGAGTTGTGATCAGTACTTTATTATCTCTGCTAGAACTCCATGGTAGGATTCCTTAAACCATTTAACCCACGTCTGGCAACACAAAAAAGCATATGGCCTTCATACTGTAATAAGAAATTGCACACAATGAACTGATGAAAAAAACATTGAGGACTCATACTTAAACCCTATTGTGCTACAACTGCACTTGTTGGCTTATACTGTTTACCAAACAGGTCCCATGCAAGAGCAGTTCTAGGCCTGGGGTAGTGTCATCCACACCTCAACCCCCCACCACCACCCTCCTTTCTCCTCCAGCTGAGGCCCCGGCATTAAAAATGGATGAATACTAAGTGCAAGAGGGATTTATCTCTACAAGAACAGTGGTGCAGCAGCCTGGCGGGTATAATTTCAAACCAACATGGCTGCTAACAGGCCTTATTCCCCATGCACCACTCCCCATTAGCTACTCTTCAGACAGGGCTGGAGTAATCTCATTTGTTCTACCAGTTATGAGACTTATATCTTTCAGGATATTATAATAGGAGATGCCTGCAGTATATCATATGTTATTTGTCTGCATCCCTGTCATAAGCCCTACTGTATAGTACTCGCATCACTATTTTAAACCTCTGCTTTTTGTGTGGTCTGATGGTTTTGTCATGGAAAACACATCAAGAATCAACTGGCTGGATGAATGAAAACGAAAATAACTCTAGATTCATTCTATTCAGGCTATGGTTCCCGGAAGCTGTTAATCACAATGTATTTCAATTGTAACACAGGTGTTTTCTCACAAGAATCTGCCAAATGCAGTATGAACCAGATGTCAATTGTTGCTCTAACCTATACCACAATCACACGGGTCACCATGTCTCTTACAAAGAACTCTGCAGACTACTGACTGAGCTGGTGACGTTAAGGCCACTAGTTCCACTGCTTCACGGGTCCACAGGTGAATAATTGCTTACGAGCAACATGACACATTGATTGGATCCCCCATGTTTCAGAGTTGACCGATTCCTAAGGATGCCCCTGTCACAGAAAGCTTTTGTGGAGCGTCAAGCTGGACAGCATTGAGCATGAACAGGGTTTCAGGGGCGGAGGTAAGATGGAGCCCACATCCTCATCTGCACCACACCTCTCCCCAAGCCTTCAGGGAATATGTAGCACAGATGGGTACCATCCCTCTCCGAGAAGTGTGTTAGAGTCAAGTTGAAAAGATATTTGGGATAACTAATATGATTATCCATCTCTCTTGACTTTTGAAGCTTTCATTTCCCCTAGTGGTAATTCAAAGTACTACAAAAACATCCATCTAGGATCAATAGACAAACCGGCTGCAGTACAAGGCATTCACTTGATGGGACAGAACCTTTGTCAACATGTTATGATGAGTGAGTTATCTCGCAAGATTATGGACAAGCTACGGATCATGAGACTTGAATTGAGAGACTACCCTGTAAGTCTGTATACAAAGCCAACCACCCAGAAACCCAGCAATAGTGCCAGGATAGCAGAAATGTGGTTGTTGTTTTGGTACTGTGATAGCCTTACCACTTTGCAAACAGCCTGTCGATAAACGGATCAATCTATTCTACTTTTTTTTTTTTGCCATTCAGTGGTGCAGGGTAATGGATAGCTAGAGGGTACTCTCTACAGACAGACAGAGAATAGGTCTCCACAGACTGAGAGATAGAGAATAGTCTCTACAGACTGATATAGAGGGTAGTCTTCACAGACTGATATAGAATGTATTCTGCACAGACTGAGACAGAAGGTAGTCTTCACAGACTGAGACAGAAGGTAGTCTTCACAGACTGAGACAGAAGGTAGTCTTCACAGACTGAGACAGAAGGTAGTCTT
>NC_140255.1:3521962-3669462 GCF_949987555.1 Borostomias antarcticus | reverse complement strand
CTGCCATCAACACACACTGCCACAGCAATGGGCAGTTGATCATATTTCCTCACTAATACCACAGGAGACATTATTTTTAAAAGTACTGCATTCCATATACAGTATCACATCCTGCTTCATTCCAGCAATTTATTCCTCAATGAATGAAAATCCCCCTGAAGCCAAGGGAACCCGTTGAACAACAAACAGCCCTGGTGCCTATTATTTTAGCTGTGAAAGTTTGCAGAGGAATTATAAACTCTGCATAACATCACAGAGGCTCATATTTAACTTCTCAACGCCTAAAAGTCAAACTTCATTAATACATCTGACTTATCTTGTGCTTGTGTGCATGCTTTTAAAGTGAATGTGAGCGCACCCTTCGTGTAATGGACTTATTAAAGGGGAGTGGGTCTGATTCAAAGGAGCCAATGTCTCCAACAGCAAAACTATCCATGAGTGAAATCAGCTGTGATTAGGATACGTATTAGTTCTTGTCATGTTTTCTTGATAATCAAATGAACACCGATATAATGAAAACCATAAGGTTCAAATATGAATAAAAAATAAACTTCATAAGGGTCTCATCTTGGCTCCACTTTTATCAACACTTTCCTTAAAATCTGTCAGTGATGCAGAGAGCAGAAAGAATAATCTGTGCAGCTGCATATTTTTTTGCTTAGCTGACTAAGAATTGGTGAATGTATTTAGCGTCATTCAGAGGAAATCGCAAAATGTTGGGCATGTTACATCTGAATGGGTAAATTTACATTTAGCCTACAAACCCCTTTCAAAACATTTACATGATGAAAACAAAACAATGTGTCAACAAGCATGCTGCAAATTGTAAATGTTCACTTCAAGCTAGATAAATCTGTTTAGAGTGCTGGACACTAAGATGTACCGTAAAACAGCATGCTGCCTACTTTCCCCCATAGTGGTGTGAACCACCACTACAACCAGGTCGCCACGTAAACGAACGGAGACCCGAGAATAAGACTTCATCCTTGAATGGATAGACACTCTATCTCTAGGCCCTGCCGCTTCTGCGCTCACCGGGTTACAATAAACGTTACTGCTGAACCATAATGTGGCCTCCCTCTCTCCGTATCCTTTATTCACAGCCGCGTAATTGGTAGTCAATTTGAGCTCCCCCTTTGCCTATTGTGGGCACATTTTGCTCTGACAGAGTGCGGAAGATTAATGGCCATGCAGCCGAGGGAGGTTCGCCTCGGCAAGCATGGGTGCCCTAAATTCATTACACCAATTTCCCCCTGTCCTGCGCTCCCCTCTCTCACACAAAAAGGAAATAAAGAATGAAGAAAATAAAAGGAAAACACTTTGATGGTATTGAAAGAAAAGGAAAAAGGGCACGAAAAAGAAAGCAAAACAATAAAGAAACAGTTTTATTCGTTTTTTTCGTTTGTCATATCCCTGCACACGCAGCGATTCCAGTCCCCTTTAGATGTGGAACCTACTTTATTTTTTGTTTCAGGTTCTCTGTTTACTTAGGATTTAGCTAATCGTGTGACCTTGGATTTTAAGATGACCTATTAGATATGCTTATAGCCACAGAACTGATTTGTTATTTTGCACTGAACAAAATGAGATGTGTGCGATGCCAACTGAACCCCCCCCCCTCCCTGCAAAGAGCACCTAGCTCAATATTTAAAGTTGTACCCTAACACTGCTTATGTGAACACATTCTATGGCACATTCGGATCTCCTTCACCGGGCATATCTTGGCGGCCTGGATGACCAGGAAATACCTTGAACTTGGGCATGATAAGGCTGACCTGTCCCCATTTACTGCGTTTGACCCATAATTGTGATGATTTATATCTCCTGTCAAAACAACATGGAATACCCCCCTCTATTTTCTCTCTCTCTCTGTCTCTCTCTCTCATTCTCTCTTGCATACACCCCCGCCACACACACACACACACACACACACACACACACAAGCGTGCACATGCACACACATACACACACCTCTCACTTCACTTATTATGAGTTGATATTATTCTCTGTTGTGTGTGTGTGTGTGTGTGTATATATGTGTGTGTGTGTGTGTGTGTGTGTGTGTGTGTGTGTGTGTGTGTGTGTGTGTGTGTGTGTGTGTGTGTGTGTGTGTGTGTGCGTGTGAGGTTGTCTGGCCCATCGTGCCCTGTGGGAGGGACTTGTGCTGGCTGCTGGTAGAGGAGTGGTCTTGTGCTTGGGCCGAGCCCATTGTCCTACAATGACAGGCCCCGTGGATAACCCTGTGAGCACCGTCACCCAGGGCCCAATCACAGCCCATGCACTACAATAAGCCTGTCTGTCACTTGTCAGCTCACCGGCTGTCCGACATCACAGAGGCCAAGTGCAATCACCGATGTCACTGAGTCATTCTGTGCATTGGGACTACAGATGAAAATCCCAAAGAACACAGATGCGTATTTGCCTTTTGGCTATGATGAGTCTGGCTCATTTACACAAATAATTAATTAATGTTTGAATGGTATTTTCTCAAATATCCAAAACGTTGATTTCTCCAGAGTATACTGTAGGTGCAAAATGCTGATAATAGTTCTAATTGTATGTAATTATCATCAATTAACTTTAAACTACTTTTACTGGTTTGAGTGGATTTTAAATGAACTATCATTCTAGAGCAGTTTGTGGCTTACAAACAGTCCACTTCTATGTTTGATGGTGGCAGTTGAGTCCAGTAGACCTTTTTTTTTTTCCCAGGGTGGATTCATAATTCTTTGTCCTAACCTTCAAAGCACTTGGCAGATTAACACAGCAACAGTGGTGTGTGATTTGGACTCCCGTGTAATTTATGTACCTTCCCTGGCTCAGGGGTTTGGTTTCGCACCTGTTCAGGCCCTACAATAAGCACTGTGTGCATGCCAGGCCTTTGTGGGGAGATGGTGACTGTGGGGTGGCGGAGCAGGTCAGGGTTTGAAAGACGGCAAATGATTCTCACTATTTTCTCCCTTTCTTTTCTTACATGAGTTGTGGCCGAGGGGGAGGGCCTAAGCAGTGCACTTCCAGGCCAACCAATAAATCGGCGTTGACCTCGTACTGTAGGCGAGATAGATTCATCGATAGGAGCAACATAAAAGGCCTCCAGTGTGGGTAATGCGGACAAGGTGTGCAGGCCCGTCTTTGCAGTGCCTCCTTTCACAACTTCTCAAGATGGATGGAGAAGTTTTACCACTGCCCCAAAAGAGGAGAAGGGGTTCGCAAGGTTCCACTTAGCATCACCTTTACAAAGACCTGTGATCGGAAGACGCCCCGAATGTTTCACATTAAGGTTGGGTCCCTCAGAGGAGCGGTGGGTGTGTGGACGGGCGCGGGGATGGGAAACGGCGAGGGTTAATAAAGATGTCACAAAAAAAACATCAGGAGACACAAAGTCTCAATTTCAGCCAAGGTGCTGCCATCCAGATGTGAAGGCGTGGAACAGCGATTGGACCGTAACCTGCCCGTCTGCCATGCTGAGTCCAAAGATAACAGGCAGAACCTCCGAGCTCTTTTGAAGTGAGTGCCAAGAGGTGTCCGGATCCTTAACGACCAGCAATTTATTACAACAAAGTCCTGCTGGGAGTGAGAGGTCGAAGTTTGCCCGATGAACCCCATAAAGATTTCTCCTTCTCCCCTCTCTTTCTCTCTCTCCTCTTTCCAGTCCTCCACCCCCTCCTTCACCCTATCTTCTCTCTCTCTCTCTCTTTCCCTTCCAGCACCTGTTTTACACCTTGGGCCGTTTTATGACCTTTGTCAAGCTGCTGTTAAGTGTTTCATGTTACTGTTGGCCTGGTAGGGATGCTATTGGCTGAGCAAACAAGGGTCCCATGTGGTCTTGACGCCTGCTGGACTCCTCTCAGAACACTTCTCTCCTCGTAACAAGAGCAGCAAAGGCAAACTTGAAGACTTGTGACAATGAGCTGGCCACATTAACTCCTCCAGTGAGACAGACATGGTCCCTTTTAGCGGATCATTTGCTACTGTACTTAGAACAAACAGAGAGAACTGAGTAGGGACAAGGCCATAGCTGTCGATAATGTGTTAATAGCCTCTTCAGACTCTTTGATAATGAGATGAGCAAAGGTTGGAAAGAGAGATGATAATATCTGTCAGCTCTTACTTTCCTTGCGTTACTGGAGGTGAAATAGCACTGCTACTGTACATTTAGCCTTGAACATTAAGGAATGGTGTAAAAGGATGTGGTAAAAAATGTTTTTACCCTGCAAATCACATGGTTCTCAGTTATTCAAAATTAAACTTAAATTACAGTAACAGGCATCAGCAAAGATATTAGCAAGTTGAACTTCTGTCAATAAGTGGAACCCAGTTTGACCTGGGATTGACTGGGAGTGCCCAGATGGCCTGGTAAAAAGATAGAAAAAACAGACCATGTGAAACAAAGAACATATGTAGTGGAATAGCTTAATTCCAGAGGGATTCCCTGTCTTTCATCCAGAGAAGTGTGAGGCCACAACAACCAGCTGTAACAAAATGTGCACAAATTTGCACCATCGAACATGAAATCACTTTTGCTTTCCTAATTTTACTCCTGTCTTTCAGACACTGCCAAATGAAAGTCTTGGCTTCGTATGAGCTCTGTGCAAGACAACAGGGGGGAGAAAAAAAGAAATCAAAGGAAATATCTGGCGAAGAGATTTATGACTCTGGCCAAGCGTTTTCTCTGCTGTTTAACCAGCAGCAGCAGTTAGGAGCTCAGGTCTGGGTGTCTGACAGCTAGGGAGTGGGAATAGAGGATTCCTTAAAACGGGTTTACAATCTTGTTATCAGGACTTACAGTACATATTTCAGTGTTCTTCATTCTCATTGGTCGGCCATTGGCCCAGCCATCATTGTTTGTAGAGTGCTTCAATTTGTATCAGGATATCCAGGCGGATCTGCACATGCACTTTGATATTTTGGAGATGGCTAACTGGAAATGTCAACGTTTGATTGAATGAAACCTATGGAGCCATCTAATAGGAGTTGGAGTTTTCCGTTCTCTGTGCTAAATGTCCTTCTGTCTCTGATGTGGAGAGAGTTATGTGTCTATATCTGCTGACACTCTGCATGCGCTGTTTTTACCCAGTCTATCTGTCACAGGAAATGCCAGGGAAATTCACCAGTTGTGTTGCAAACCCATAAATTAATGTGTGTGTGTGTGTGTTAGTGTGTGTGTATAGATAGATAGATAGATAGATAGATAGATAGATAGATAGATAATATATGATAGATAGATAGATAGATAGATAGATAGATAGATAGATAGATAGATAGATAGATAGATAGATAGATAGATAGATAGATAGATAGATAGATAGATAGATGGAGAGAGAGTCACATGTGCCTTGGCTGTTTGATGTCACTCCACGTTTTACTCCAAGCCGGAATGTTCCGGCATCATAGCAAGAGAAATAGCATGACATGAAATACGTTGTCCTGTTTGACTTCCTGAATTTAGATTTAATGTGCCAAATGCACATAGCTCCATGTACAACCCTCCAGCTCATTAAAACTTTAGCAGGTCGTAAAGTGTGGTTATAATTTCAGGCCAAGCTTGAATCATGTGAATTGATTTAAAAGTCTCATTACCCTATGTAATGTTAAGGTAAGGATGCATCCTGTTTGCACTACAGACAGAAAAACAAACACATAGGAAAGCCCACACAGCTATATACCACCCACACTCCCACTGAGAAAACCATTAAACTGTTCAACTTTAGGAAACAGGAAACTAACAAGGACCAACTGACCAGTGGGAGACCTACAGGAGGGGGTGACGCTTACATCTTTGGGGTGACTGAGCTCCCTGTTTGGGAGGTAAGATGACGGGGGGAGTGTGCCATGTTTCACACCCCTCCCACACCCTCCCCATGCCTGGCAGGGTGGGGGGTTCCTGGATGGCACTGGGGCCCATATGGCCAGTCACTCAAGTGGGGCTGAGCTGTTTTCAAAGGGACCCGACGGCAACTTGACGCGGCCATGTCTCCACGGGGTTCAGCTGGAGTCTTGTCAGGCCGCTCTCCTGCTGGCCTTTCAGGGACACGCCGGCCACAGCGTCCCTCCCCTACGCTGGCCACAGCGTCACACCCATATACCCCTCCTGTAACAGCACTGGGCAAGCATGGCTTGCTAACAGGACAGGACCCGTGACCTTGGGAAACGGGACAAACAGCCTTGTGGAGAGCTCTATACAAGTCGAGAGTAACTAGCCTCTTATTTACGACTTTGAAGATCTGTGAGAAGTAGCTGAAATCAACTCTGTAATTAAGTATTCAATATTTAAATATGGAATTCATGTCAAAGCATTTTTTTTGCAAGTTTGTTCTGGTTCAAAATGTAAAACATAAAAGTCAAAGTAGGCTATCGAGGAAACAATTAGGCTATATGTGTAATACCATATTTTGTGTGTGTAAAATGAGAATTTTTTTTTTTTTTTTTAAACATGCGATAGTGCAGACACACTAGTACATTGGATAGTCTGTCCAATTAAATTTGTGAATGGTTTGGTTTAGTGGGGGTGTGTGAAGTGAGAAAGTGAGGGACTACCCTCGGCTCAGTGTTTATGAGTTTGTGACATTATAGCAAAGTGACACAGTTCCACATCTGTGGAGATTCTCAGCTGCTAGAAGCATTCAGCAGTGAGTAAAAGAGAGGTAGGAGACCCAGAGGATTGCCCTCCCCATTCAGCAGTGAGTAAAGAGAGGTAGGAGACCCAGAGGATTGCCCTCCCCATTCAGCAGTGAGTAAAAGAGAGGCAGGAGACCCAGAGGATTGCCCTCCCCATTCAGCAGTGAGTAAAGAGAGGTAGGAGACCCAGAGGATTGCCCTCCCCATTCAGCAGTGAGTAAAGAGAGGTAGGAGACCCAGAGGATTGCCCTCCCCATTCAGCAGTGAGTAAAGAGAGGTAGGAGACCCAGAGGATTGCCCTCCCCATTCAGCAGTGAGTAAAGGAGAGGTAGGAGACCCAGAGGATTGCCCTCCAGCCCAGTTCACTGCTCACTTCTTCCAGAACACATCGACTGTTGACTTCCCTAAATCCTTAAACCGTTCTCAGACTCAGACATCAGTAAGATTCAGACTTGTTTTTAGGGTTGTCGTCATGCGTGATCTAGTTGTTACTTTTATTTTTTTTGTGATTCTTATTGATAAAATCACCGTTACTTTACAACTACTGTACTTTACAATTAAAGTACAGTAGCATCCTGTGTACAGGTGCCCAATGTTTATATGTTAAACAGTACATGATATAACTACTTTATATGCACTATTCATATTAGTTAAAGTCAATTTTTTTATTTGATAGAAAATAATACAATATAATCAATTGGATATTATCAATAGAATAGGTGCATTATTAACTCTATGTGTACTACAAGAATGTACAGTATTATTCTGCAACATCATGCACATGCTACAAACAATTCAATATTTGTATACCAATGCACTGCACCCGTTTTAGTAGATGAAAATTGAAGTGAAATGTCAAGCTTTTTAAATCAACAGAAGTCTAAGCTTAGTCTGGGCAAAATACTTTTTTTTCTCCTGGGAAAACATCTAGACATGAATTAAACATTTTCCCAAGGCCCAGAGCGTAGACCCAAGGGTTTCACCAGGACAGGAGTCCACTCTGAGGTCCAGCGCCACTACATATCACATATACACCTTTCCTAATGTGATTGAATCCCAATTTTTCTATGTGCTTCCATTTTTTGGCACACATACAGTAGAACATGTTATCTGCTGCAACTGCTATAGAAATAGGTAGGTATTTCTAATATTTACAGTGGTGATACATTGTAGAAGGGTGTGAATTAGTGGGATTTTCACAGGGATGGGGTTGTAAGACTTTGGTTACCTTGCTCAGATCAACTCCCGCAGTGTGGCCTGCTTTGTAGGCACCTGTTCCATTTCAACAAAAAGACAGACATCCACACAGTATGAACACACACAATGCAGACCACCTGCCCCCAACACATCCATTTGCAATACTGGGGAAAGGGTCAACTAGTAATAATCATTGGATAGGTGGCACAATATATAGTGCCACACTTGCACGCACCACACACACACACACACACACACACACACACACACACACACACACACACACACACACACACACACACACACACACACATAAAGGGGGCATATTCCTTATATGGTGAGTGAAGAAAAGGGATGGTTAATATATTACACTGTCATCACAATATTATGTCTGTATCTGTTTGCACACTGATTGATAATTTGAATATGTAACAATACTGCAGGTTCTGACCATTGGCTCCCTAAAATCATCAATATTAGAAAACTATAATGACAGGCCCAGAGTATCTAGAAAGCATAAGACATGGGAGTATTAGTGAGTAACGTTAGCAGTGTCTCCTTCACGTTGCCTGGCCGACGACCTAACCCCGTTGTCAGCATTCCCCCTGCACCCCCCCCCCCCCCCCCCCATCTCAGCTGCCCAGTCGCTCAGGTCGGCCTCCTTTGGGGTGATCATGAATCATGGAAATTGATTATGCTGTCACATCTCAAATCCCTCTGCCCATGGCTTGACCGTGGTGTGTGTGACTATAGGTCGGTCAAGCCTGCTTAGGGATGCGCTGGAGGAGGGCCAGCCAGCCGGACAGGACCCGCGGGTCATGAAGCCTCCAGGCGTGGCGAATGGAAGGAGATTGCTCACGTCAGCAGGTGGGAATGAAGATGTCCTGCTTAAAATACCGGAGCCCGGACCCCGGCAGATCGCTGCTTCCCTGCCTCCTCCTCTTGCAGATCCCTGTCGCCACCTCCCATGAGAAGTTACCCAGCGTCATTTGTCTTCATCCGTGTGCTGACGACAGCGTCTTCTGACCAGACCTTCTCACAAACGTGCATGGTGAGATCTTCAGACCTTTAGAGTAATGGTGTGTGCAGCAAGGTAACTCCTTTGGTTTTGAATATCACATCAGAGAGATTGTGTATTGTTTGGATAAACAAATGTCTGAAATGAATCCGATGAACTTCAACAAACTTTGAACTCCCTCTCTCTTTCAAATGATAGGTTTTTGGAGTGACTGTTGTTCAGGTCATTTGAATGTTGTTCAGATCATTTGCTTTTTTTTTACTTAAATAATGCTTAAGTTATCATATTAAACTAAAACACGTACTGGTGCTTAAAGAGCGCCTTCTTAGGAGAACACTCGTGTTTCTATGTTAACATGGAGTATGAGCTCTTGGTAAACCTACTCCAGCTTTCCTAGAGACTCCTCTAATGGCTTCTGCAGATTGTTGTTCTTTTTTATTGTGCGGGTAAATCTGCTGTAACAAGCTGAACACACCCATAAATCCAGCGCTGGGCTCAGGTTGCAAAGAGACTTTAAGGGTCAGTGTTGCTATGGCGATGCATCAATCCTCCTGGAGGGCAAGGTTAGTGTTGTAAAAGAGTGCAGTGTCTATGACAGCGTTACTGTTGTTATTGTGGACTGGCCATTAAAACATTCTTTGAGGACACAGTTTGAGGGGGACCACTTAACCTCACCATAGCCTGTCTGCAGGCCGTGACAGACAGACAGACAGACAGACAGACAGACAGACAGACAGACAGACAGACAGACAGACAGATAGATAGATAGATAGATAGATAGATAGATAGATAGATAGATTGAAGCAATAACTCATGAGAGGGTGTGGTATATGGCCAATATACCACAGGTTGTGCTGCGGTCATAGGCACGAGGCGCAGCCAAGTGCCATCAACCAGCACAACCCGTGGTATATTGGCCATATACCACAACCCTCGAGGAAGTTATTGCTTTTGTACAATGGTTACACCATTGGGAAACATTTATGGGATAAATACCGACTATTTCAGTGTCTTATTATCGATTTTGCTGAACTCCGCCAAGAAAGGTAGTTCATTAAACTATCACGTTGCTATGGAGTTTCAAAACGCCGAACAATGAGCCCTAGCAACCAAACGAATACTCCTGACCGACCTAGCTAGCCATGAACGTGAAAGTGAAAGTGTAGCCTACCTTTGCCGAGTTGCAAAAGTGGTGACGAGGAACCAGAGTGGTAGGCTACAGGATGTATAGAACAACTCAAAATTGACATTGCATGTTTCCATTTTTCTTGAGGAGAAACTGCAACGTTACCAACAGACCGTTACGCAATGAAACTAACCTTTTTACAGGCAGTAATAATTGGCGCAGTAATATTTCACATAGAACGATAAAGAGGCTTTGCCCGTGGTATATCATGGCATATACAAAGGCTCTTAACCAATCAGATTGTGAGGCCGGAACTAACCATTGTATAAAGATAGATGGATAGATCTACTAGTAGATACAGCTGTATCTATCAGGGCAGATTAGATAAGGCAAGGTCTCTTCATTCACTTACAATGGATTTTTGGTTGATATACAGCAGTATGTGCATAAGTTGTGAGTAATATAGTCTGTTATTTTCTGGACTGTATTAATTAACAGTGATGTAAAAAATTAATTAAAAATGTTGGGAGGCTCAACGATTTTTGTGAACATCCTCATATTAATTGGTAGTCGCGGCCTGTACAAAGCTGCTGAGGGGACACCAGGAACATCTGGATCTGCAGTCAAATAATAATAAAACTAGAAATGGTGCTCAGAGAGCACAGACCTCCGCTCTGTACATGCCAAAATTGAATGGGTTCTAAGTTGGCCCATGCTACATCCCTCCAGGAAGTTTCATGGAAAGCAGTCCGGTAGTTTTTGCGTAATCCTAGTCCAAAAAATGAATGGAGGTGAATGGCCGTCCAAGCCGTGTTTGGGTGGCTCGTGGACCTGCCCCATGATTAGCTGGAGCAGAGGTAAAAATGACTGGAGATGAATGGGTGGCTGTATTTGGATTGCTCTGTGCCACACCCCTCAGGTCACAGCCAGCAGGGGGCAGTGCGGCCGTGCCACCCCCCCTCCAGCATTGTACTCCGGGGTTCAAGACCCGGTGGGGATGACTTTATATTATCATCAGTGTAACTGCTTTAGCCACTGACTGCTACCATTAATGTTATGGAAGCTGCTGCTAGTTGTTGTGAGCTCATGAGCTAACTGGCTATCCCGCTCTTATTGTGCTGGATTAGCATTGGAAGCATTGGAACTGATGTGTCCAGGTGACCTACCTCCAGACCTATCTTAACTTATCAGACATTGTTTCATGTCATTTCAATACACACTGAGAGGAGGCTCGTCCATTGAGGTAGAGGAGGACAGTCCTCCTCAGTTTTTGGAGAGAAGAGAGGGATTAAAATATAAATATATGCATTTATTTATTTATTTATAATTAATATTTAATATTATCTCAGTTTTGTTCATACATCAGGTTTTCCCTATGGATAAAACCCCATTATTGAAATTCTAAAGCTCCAACAGTGACATCTATAACATGCAGCTGGAGGACCCATAGATATCTATGGAAGGGAGGAATTCCTCCCTTGGGCGTGTCCCTTAGGGGTCTATCAATGTAATGCCATTTTTTCATGCTAATTTGTGATTGGCCAAAAACGCTGAAAAATTACCGCAACGGAGGACATTACTCTGAACAGGATTTAATGATTGACATTTTGTTAGTCCAATCACATTCCAGATTCCAGATTTACCACTGATGGCCGATTGAGTCGGCGTTGATGTCTGTGTTTCTCTTCCCTGTGCCATTGGAGACTTTTTATGTGTTCGTAGCTCCATAATATAATACATCCGAAAGTATTATGGGACATATTATACATCAAACTGTTCGTCTATTTGTCTTGATTCTAGCCATCTAAATATCTAAACTGACATAAATACTTTTTGAGCTAGAGCCGTCTGAACACGACAGTTCCACTGGCTGGCTATAGCCGGTAACGTTAGCTACGAGGTGCACGTCAGGCTACGACATAGGCAGGCGCGCTGATTGGCTGGAGGTGCGAACTGACGGCAACTCGTCCAAAACATTTCTAGAGACTGGGTCGCAACACCGGATCGGAGAAATGCACTGAACAGCCTGGCTCCTGCTTGCCTGAGAATCACTTTGCGGTGCTTATTCCTCATCCAGTGATGGATGGGTGGATGGAAAACATTCAACTGAATGTTCATATTGTTCTGATAATTGTAGCTATAGCAACAGAGTGGCAGCTTTGACAGCAACTCAAATGAGCTAATCCCATAGCTATACCATTGCTAGCTAGCCATGAGCGAACTGTTGGATACTGTATTTGCTGTGCAATGTATTCTATTGTCCAGTTGTCAAATCTATTTGCCAACAAACTGTTTGAGAGCCAGCACACCTCAGTGTCCCCTAATCAAAAACATTTCTCTCTCCAGCACCTCGCCAATATCAATTCTTTTCTCTCTTTAGAGAAGAGTACAATCCATTACAACAACTATTGCTTACAATGTTTTACTGTTGTTTTGTAATATTTTATCATGAATATGATTTTTTTTTTTTTAAAGATCTTGTCCCAACCCCAACCCTTATTCTAACCCCAACCCACACTAGGGACTGGAAGAAGAAGACCAAAACCAACCCGCCAGTCTCCACTGCACAAGTAGAGTAGTGATTAGAGCATTGGACTCCCACCCGGGAGACCGGGGTTCAAGACCCGGTGGGGATGACTTTATATTATCATCAGTGTAACGGCTTTAGCCACTGACCGCTACCATTAATGTTATGGAAGCTGCTGCTAGTTGTTGTGAGCTCATGAGCTAACTGGCTATCCCACTCTTATTGTGCTGGATTAGCATTGGAAGCATTGGAACTGATGTGGCGACAAGACCTATCTTAATTTATCAGACATTATTTCATGTAATTTCAATTCACAGCTATTTCAGCGGCATGACTAGCTTCCATCCTACCAGTCCTGAACAGAAACAAGCCAGCCATGCACATAAGCCAGGCTGGACCTGGCCTGGTTCCCCTTAAAGATATCCTAATGAATTTCTACCGGTTTAATCTCCACATTAAGATAACTATTTTTGTATTACACTTTTTCTAAAAAAGGGTTTATATATGCACATATAGACAATTGCAAATGCAATATAAATATGCATAGATTTGCATATATTTCAGTACCAATTATCTAATCAATGGATCAAATAAAATCTAACTTTATTTGTACAGTATAGTGCATTTCATACACAGAGGCAACACAATGTGCTTCACAGAGAGCAATGAGCAGATGGACATGGGTCCCACCCCTATATATTCCAGAGGGAAGCAAAAACCAGTTCACCCAAGGGCCAAAAAGTGAGCTGTAAATATTCTTCCCCGACCTCTCTACTCTCCACTAGAGCGGGCTCCAGAGGTGACTGTACAGCTCCATTCAGGACCAGTCTCTTTGGACAGTCCGTGTTTTCCTACCGAGCCTCACACACATGGAACACAATACCAAGCGTGATCCAGGAAATACCGACCCTTACATCCTTTAGTAAACAGTTGAAAATATGAACACTGGAAAATCAAAACTGCCCACATTAACTTGATCCTAACTCTACAGTACTGTATATGTGATGTCTGTATCTTCCGTTTTTGTGTATTGGTTTGTCTGTGTAGAGGGAGTCTCAGGCCAGGAGGACTTTGCTGTCTTGTTTATGGATGAGTGACGACTTTATTTTATACATTTTATATGTTTGATCTGTGTGAATTGTTTTTAACTTGTACTACCACCAACCTGCCGAGGGACAACAGATGAAAATTAGCCAGCGGGCTAAATCTGGTGTATTTACATCGTTTTTCTAAACATGTTCATTAATATGTACTGTCCCTGCATTTTAAATAAACTTCTAAACTTCTCTCAATAAGACGATTGGGCAAGCTCCTGGAAAATGTTTGTCTATTGGCTAAGAACATTTACCGAGCAATAAACATGGGCTAAATTCTTCATGGGAGAGACACGACTATCAGTAGATAAATAGCTACAGAGATGTTGCCCACATGGTAGGACATTATGTGTAGAGTAGGACAGGTCCAAAGGTTTACTTCCAGAAGCGCAGTAACATACAGGAACACAGCAGGAAGCAACACCAACATTTACAATGAACAGACAGAGAACAAAGGAAACAGGAGGGCATATATACTCTGGGAGAACAATCAAGGAACAACGTACAGGTGTGCAACAAGAGATAATGAGACACAGGTGCAGACAATCACAAGCACATGGAGGGATTCCAAACAAGACACCAAAACAAGAACAGAGGGAACAAGGAAAGTGAACAGGGAACGAGGCTGGGACTGGAATGGGACTGGACTAGAAAATAAAGTGGGGAACAGAACTAGTGACTGGGAACTAGAGAGAGGGGAATGTAACACAAGTTGGAACTAGGGACACTAGAACTAGGGAAGAAGGGGGCTAGAACCTAAGGGGGTTCGTAACGGAAGGAAGTGGAGTGGGACTAGTGAGGGACTGGGCTTAGAGCTGGGCAGAGAGACACACTAAAACACCGGGAAGACAAGACCACCAACACAAGACAATACACACAAGGAACATCAACAACATAGTGACTTAAGTGCAGACAAACAACATGGTGACAAGTGTTCACAAAAGTCTCTTGGGGGGGGTGGCTCACAGTCCAAGGACAGGGGTGAGGGTCCGGGCCGGGAGCAGGGACTGAGCTAGGGGGGGGGGGGGGGAAGGGCTTAGAGTCCAGGGGCAGGGATGAGGGTCCGGGGGCACAGGAGCTCAGGTTCCAGGGGCAGGGTTCCCGGCTGTGAGCAGGGGGTGAACAACTATAACGTGATGGGGCTGTGTTCTCCCACTTGATACATGGCCCAGCTACTTCCGTCTAGGGGATATGATACAGCGAAAACACCACATCAGTATTCCTCCTCCCTGGCACAGTTATACAAAAGCACACACATTCGCCGGTATCCCTCCTCATGACACTCACTGCCTTGGTTGGCACAATTCAATACTCAGCTCACGCCATTCAACTCTCAGCTCTCTGATCAGCTCACCTGACGCCTTCTTTATCGCATGGGATTATGGGATTTTAAACTAATAAACGTAACTAATCCTGGCCTGCCGAGCACTGCTGTGGTACTCTTAAATTGTCCTAGAGGGCAGTGAGGGCATAGGAAGAGGCTGCACATGACATATGCACCCTCCAAGCATAAATATACAAAAGAAAACAAAACACAACATTTTTTTGTACATTTCTGGTAGACAGACACTCCCTATTCACCACCACTAGACGAGACCCCCTTCCTCAACTGGCAGGAGGGCTTTCAAGATGGGCTCAACAGAACCAATCTTGAAACTGAAGTCCCCTCCAAGCTGTCCAGGGAATGGCTTCTGTGGAGACAACCAGTAAAGGTATTGCTCAATTGGGACAGCTCCCCCATTGTCTACAGGAAGTACTACAGGCTGGGTTAAGCCAGGGTTGACTTCAGACGGCCCTGAGTCCACCTCAGCCAAGCTCACACCAGGGGCCTGTAATACAAAGCTAGTTCAACATATCCAGGATAACTTTTCGCTAGCTCGCTCGAGTAAACCAAACAACCGCAATCACGGATAAACGGCACTACAAAGGTACCACAACGGTGGCTATCAACTTGTTAAATCTACCCAGCTGGTCCAATGAGCTATGAGCGTGTTCGTGGTAAAAGGGGAGGTATTTGCACGAAATGACCAATCACAACCTTAGTATGGCTATTTGACATGGACATGGACAAGGCAAACAGTGTGGATGGCAAACATGCATAACCAAGATCCGTCCACTGCATCCGTCCACTGTCAGGGGGCAGCGCTTCATTGGTTTTGATCCGTAATCTGGAACCTAACCTGCCCACATACTCCAGGACCTCACCACTATGTTCTCTCTCCCTGTGTCACATGCTGGGCCAGGTGATTCTCTAATCACCTCACTGCAACCTGCCTCTAGTAACATAAAACTGTCAGCTAAATCTAACGGAGAGCCCTCCTTCGCATGGGTGTAGAATTAACCGGGGACACTCGGGACATGTCTCGATGAATATTCAGAGACTAGGCTACTGAATTGTCCCTAGCAATAATTTGGTACACAAACGCTTAACAGATCTTCTCTACTAGTCCCACTTCCCTAGTCCAATATTGCTAATAGGATTTGCTTTCCGTTTCTTGCTAACGCTTGAGAGGCTGGCTGTGGTATCTGGTTGAATTTGGTTGTGCAGCTACAAAGCTCAGAGCGTCCGTCAACACTACAGTTCTGTGCACATACAGTAAATACAGGGAAATCACATCTCATATTGATTCAGTATTGAAAGTGCATTTTATTTTTCAATATGGGATAATCCTGTACTAACAGCAACAACTTGCCTACCATTTCAAACGTGACAACATTTGAGCCGTAAGGCTCACTCTCCCACTGAATTGCATAACGTTAGTAAGCAAACCAGACATGGTTTAGGCTTATTTTTAACATAACATATGTTTAACATCCAATGTTTAGGAAAGTTAGGTTTTTTGAACCCTATCAGTTGTTAGCAATTGGTTAATAATTTAAAACTACACCTTATAAATAGTTAATAGATCATGAACAAGCGATTAGCAAATGACTTACTAATGACTTATTAAGAATTTGTTAATAGTTGATCCACCTACAGTTGGCCCCATCTAGCTTTCCATCAGAGGACCCATATAAACATAAATTAATAAACGGTTAAGACCATGTCAATAGTTTATAGACCTTATTGGGACGTTATTCTAAAGTTGCAACTATTTCTCATTTACTTACACTAGTGCACAAATGGATGGATGGATGGATGGATAAATGGATGGAAGAAAACAACCATGACGGCTCCATGGGCACTGTACACTAGTGTTAATAAATTAGAAATAGTTCAAACTTTTGAATAACGTGCCAAAAAGGTCTATAGCTCATGAACATGGTATTATCAAATAAACTCCATAAAAATAGTTTGGAAACGTTATTTTGGTCGATTATTTCTCCCCTTTAATAATACCGAATCGTATTGTATTTTATATTGTTGGAAAGCCTGATTAGTCACCTTTACAACGAGGTCCAACTTGTAAGGATTGTGCATTTGTGGAATGAGCAACACAGCTAAACGTGTGGGCAGTGCCCCCCCAAAATGTGCCAAAATCCCCTATTAACTATTAACAAATACTTAACAAGTCATTAGTAAGTAGTTTACTAATCCCTTGTTCATGATATACTATCTATTTATAAGTCATAGTTCATTAACCAACTATTAGCAAACATTTCATAACTCATTAAATAACAGTTTGTGGATGACCTATTTACTATTTATAAGAGATAGTTGTAAATGATTAGCCAACTATTAACAAGGGTTAACATGATTAATAACTCATCAACTAACAGGTTGTGGATGATCTATTAACTATTTATAAGGGGTAGTTATTCTTAATGCTCACTTTCTTTAAAAATCCCTTGTTTTGTTCAAATTCCATTTGTCAGTTCAACTCTAGTAGATGACACAAATGATCTAAGTCTGGAAAGTTTAAGTTAATAAATATGGTAATTTGTATGTAGATGTATGGTAATGAGTTGATAATGGTTTTTATCAATTTTCTCATAAAATATTAATTAGAAATGTTACACACTTCTAAGACCTCAGAAAATATTTAGCTCCAAGTCTGAGGTTAGAGGATACAGCTATGTCGGAAGTAGCACTACCAATGGAAATGGGGTGTGGTCATTTTAACGTTTTTCCTTGGGGTCATATTAGCCTATAACAGTTTATACATTGTTTAGATATTTGGTACCAAAATATATGCACATTTACACATATTTGACAAGATATTGGCTAATTTTCATATACAAATCTTTTTTGAAGACAAAGTGTAGTACAAAAAATACTTCCCTTAATGTGAAGATTACTGGTAGAAATTCATGAGGATATCTTTAAGGGAAAAATGACCTATTCACCTGTATAGTGTCTCCCCTTAAATGGGGCGTGGTCATTTTCCATTTTTTTCACCCCAGATAGAGCTTGTCCCACATTGTTCCTTAGGGTCTTATTCAAGCCCGATTTAATGCACGTGCTTACGGGCGTCCTGCGTTCCTTGGAACGGACTCGAAGGGGCTCAAATTCAAAGCTCCGCTAATATAAGCGCGATTCGATTGCCGATTTGATTGGCTCTGTGACTGGAGTATTTACATACCGTGATTTGATTGGTTCTGTGACTGGAGTATTTACATACCGTGATTTGATTGGCTCTGTGACTGGAGTATTTACATACCGTGATTTGATTGGCTCTGTGACTGGAGTATTTACATACCGTGATTTGATTGGCTCTGTGACTGTAGTATTTACATACCGGGATTTGATTAGCTGGTGATTTGACTGGCTGCTTGAGTGAAGTTTTGTGAGCGACTTCGACTTGAGAGACGACATAATATAGCCAAAGATGTCAATGGAAACTCAAAGAAAAGTGAAAGTGGGTCGACTAAACGTAAAAAAACAAAGCGATAAATTAGAAAGGGAAACACATTTACTGACAAAAATCCCAAAGTTAACGGGGTATTTCAAAGTAGCTGCAAGTGCTGGGCTTGAGGACGAGACCCTGCGTCAACATTGGCCGATGAGTCGCCGGCAGTTAGAGCCGATCGACGGGCAACATCTGCCACAAGCAGGCTAGGCCTTTTGCACACCAGATATTTTGAGCTTGTAAACGAGAATTACAAGTTTAATTAACAAGGTCGATTAACGTTCTACTCCATTGTAACAGGGCCATAATCAAAGCTATTAATTACACCGATGTAGGCTACGCCTACAATGGATGCCCTGTCAAAGTAGCTAGCTACCTGCCTGGCTGTGCAACAGGGCTGCTCTATAGCTAAAGCATAGCTTGACTCGTATTTGAAAATGTAGCGAAAGCTTTAGCTAAATTCAGCTGCTGCAATGCTTCATAAGAAATACCATTCAGATTAATAAGAAAGATGGACCTGTCTTCAGTATTTCCAAACATGGATATAGCCTTAAGGACTTAACTCTGCCTGTATCCAATGCCTCTCGAGAGCGCTCCTTTTCAAAACTCAGACCTCTAAAACAGACTGGGCTCTACAATGGGACAAGAAAGACTCAACCACTTGACATTGATGTCTTTGGAAAATGACATTCTTAGAGCACTTTACCGCTCTAATTAAGAACTTTGCCAGGCGTAAAGCCAGGAAGAAGCCTTTTTAAAGGTAAGAATGCATTGAATGCAAATCAAATTTAAACCTAAGGCCTTATTAGCCTACCTGCGCGTTTCTATTGATCAGTAGGCTATCTTATGCTTGCTCTACTTGTGAGTGGACAGAATGATGCGTGCAGCCAGGTTGTATGTGATGAATAGGTTTTTGTTCTTGATGCTCAGGGCTTGTGTTGGTGAGGGAGGGGGGTTAAGGGAGCGTGCCTGCGTCATTAGTTAGATGCTGGCGCTAGAGTGTGGATGTTGAGTTGCTGGACCGGAGTGTGTGCGCCTGGCTTAAGAGTAGAATTGTAAATTTTGACTTATAAATATGAAACTTGGCTCAAATAATAAGCAAATTAATAATACAAATGCTGAGTTGCAGAGATTGTTACAATATAGTGAAATTGTGTGTGTGTGTTGGTAGCAGTGGCGGGGGTGGTGTTGCTGGTGGTGGTGAGGGTACTGTTACTGGGAGGGGGGGGCTAGGAAAATGCCTAGCCCCGGGGCCCATGGGTGCCTTAATGCGGGCCTGGTCTTATTAGTCTATAACGGTTAGATATTCTCTCCCAAATTAAGTGCATACTACAGTATAAACAGTAAAAGCCAGGTCCTCTATTATTTATGAAGGTGGAAGCTTTTGAGAGGGCACCATGATTTAAATCTTGGATCTCTTGACCTAGTCAAATGCTCTACGACTGCAAAGAGAAGTTTTGCAAAGAGATTCAGATAGAATATAAGATAGAAGCATTAGGAGTTGGACAACCATCTTTGGAGATGGACAACCATGGCCCTTTATCTGATGGTCTTAAGCAGGTTATTGTTCTTCATCTGTTCCTAAAGGTTGATGCTACCCTGACTCATTCACATCAAACACAACATCACATCGAACCTTTGACTATCTTGGCAAGCACATGACCTCTGTGCCATACATATTTGCTCATGATGGAAACCTTCCTCGAATAAAACAATGTGATAAATGCTTAAATATGGACTCTTAAACCCATTACCAGTTGTTCTTTTAACAAAAAGCAGGGGCAGCTCAGGATGATTGAACAAGGAGCAGCCCTTGCTGCCACAGAAACATTTTGCATTTGATTGATCCACAGCCAAATATGAAGTCCGTGATTGTGAAGCCCGCGGTTTGTAATAGGACAACTGGCATTCATTAAGTGGTTCAGACCATGTTGGACTGCTGGACTTGAACCTCACTGGGAAGATGAATGAATAGGAGGGTTAGTCTGAGACCAAGTGGGGCTTGAGCATGAGATTTCTCTTTCACCACCAGCTCTGGTACTTCTTCACAACACCTTGTTGGGAGTGTAGTCTATTGGATATGGACTCCTCTTGTGAATGTTCACAGAAGAGAGGGCCACATCACATTCAGGGGGCTTTGGGGATTTGCATATCACAGTATCAATTATGTGGATGCAAAGCATGCACAAACTCAGCATTATATTCCTATTATAGAAAATGCATAATATGCTTATTGAAGGAATATGGCTGGATATAGTAGAGCAGCTTGGTGAAAACAAGTGATCAAGTTTGCAATGGGATGTGTGGGTCATTTCCCCTTCCTATATTTAGATGTCTCAGCACTAGAATATTGTACAGTATTTTAGGTATAGTCCCCTATGCTTGTGTCTATCTTTCTATTCGCACTAATATCTGAAATAAGCAGTGGAGGGTACAGTAAGTAATTAGCCCTAGTGTGTGTTGCTTGACCTATTTTGCAGACAGCTCTAGAAGGAAGGAAGTATGAGCTCCCAGGGTTATATTTCCGATGTATTCATGTACCCAAATGTTGGCTTTACTTTATCTTCCTTTTTTTTTTTCTTTTTTTTTTTTTTTACTTTTGATGTAAAACTACTTCTGATTAGAGACTGGGAGATTGTCTGTCCTTCTTCCCAAAAAGGAACAGAATAATTAAACCACACTTACAACCCCTTCATTCTGGATGTCGAACCTGTCAGAACCTCAGTGGTTCACCACATCAGAATATGATTGCTTCTGAAACACTTTGACCTAATAACATGGTTGCCAGGATATAAACTACTCTTGCCAGGATTCTTGTAAATATTCAACCTAAATGTAATGCAAATCCCCTATCAGCAGCTCTGTACTTGCTGACAGCTAAGAGAAATGCACATTTCCTGGCAGGAAAAAAAAACAAGATTTAAAAATAGCTGTGGTTGTTTAAACCACCAGAGCATCTGTTTGGGATCTTTTTTATTTACTGTAGCTCATTATATTATTTTTCCCATTAGAGATCAGGGTTTCTATGACGATAACTATTGTTTGAAAGTTTGGGGATATGCATTCCTACTGCATGCCAAAGCTGGTTATCACTTCATATCAAACTTTCATCAAATACTTAGGCATTTCTCATCCAGGAGAAATCAAATGCTCCAGAACTCCTTTACATATCACTGTGTTGACATTTCTTATTTGAAGGCAGTAAAAGAGTGGGGCCCATAATGGAAGTCAACGTGATTGGGATATTGGAGCACAATAGAAAACCCTCCAAGTGTAGAGTCCTGAATTACAATCATGTGTGTCCTGTGTCCCCTCCTCCACTGTTATTAAGAGCCTGAGCCCAGTCGCCAGTGGTCTTTAAAATGCTGTCCAAGTCTCCCGTTGCATGATCCATCTGTCATAGCTCGTCAAGCCCTCAGTGAGGAGCGGATCTTTCGCGCAGCAAAGTGTAATAATGTCCTGTAATTTCTCCAAACCGCATCTAATCTTAGCTAATGAAATTGTCATCCGACACGGCTTTTGAGGAGTGCTTGGGGAAAAGACGGTCCATAATTGTATGGATATATTTGGGATCCCAAGAGGCTTATCCATCAGATAATCGTGTGATTTTTCAGAGTATGAGAAATGCATTTAGCTGTATTGTCATTTTCCTCCAACTAAAGGTCTATTGTGTATTAAGAGACTGCTAGTGGTTATTCAGTATCATACATCGTTTTGCTGTATAATGTAAAAACTATATCATGTCAAATGTGGCCCTTCAGAATATATCCAGTGTAAATCAAGTTAGAGATGTACTGTACAGTTCAGCAAAAACCACATATGCTGGATATCTTCTATACTTTAAGAAGGCTATCGAAGATCATAGCTTATTCATTGCAAATCCTGTTGAAACCCTTCCAAATATTTTTATGTCTGAGGTCAAAAGGTAGGGGATTGCACTAGTGCTTCTCTTACCATTAGCCAGCACTGAAAACTGCTCTTTATCAATAAAGTATGGTCCCTCTGTAGCCAATCCTGTTCTGGAACCACAGAGTTTATGTTCCACTGGGAGAGCCGTGACTAACAGACGCTTCACATGTGTCTCTGCACTACTTTCTTGTAGCTGTGTTTAAAAGCATTTTGAACTGATTTTGAGGATATCGTAAAGCAAATGATAAATTTGTACCCCTGTCAAGTAGGGCTGCGTGCTGAAGATTTCCACCAGGAATCATGCAAGAATGCCATATATTCTGAGTGATTGCTACTCCCTCCAGATGATGGCAGAATACATTACATCATTAAGGTATCACCGGAAATAACTTAGCCTTTGTTGCTGCTATTGTTCTGACATCTAACAGCCTGTTTGATGTAATAAAGATATATGTGGAGAGACAGACATTAAACATGTGTCCGTTTGTAGGACTTAAACTCCACACAAAAAATAATCATTTTCATTTCCCCTTTATAGTGCTGTTTTCCAGATAGGGGTTTAACATCCTTCAAATGGTCTGTGGCATCTACAGATAAACAGATCTGCCACTACACATCAGTCAAACCTCATGAGGAATGATGTTTTCATTGCATCTTCTCATTTTCATCCTTGTATGTCTTTGATTACCTTCCTCTGTATGTAAAGACATGAACATTCATTTAAATCTCGAGAACATTTGTCACAATCAAAAAACATTCTCCCGTTTAAAATAACCAACATGACATCAAAAACTGGAACAAACAAGGACTTGTCTGTGATCTCATATTATGCCATAACTGTAAAATAATGTATTGACTATCTTTAATTCCCTCAGATGTGTAAATGGTACCCAGCCCTGGACCCTACTGTATATTGTACTCAAAGAGATTAGCAGCATTGGAGCCATGTCTTTGGATTATATTGCGTGAGAAGTCTGGCTGAAAGGTTCAAGGGTACGAGGAGGGGTAACCGCTGCCACCCATCCCTGCGTCTGTGCAGGGGGATAATCCCCTGTCCGGGGGCAATAAAACTCCCATTTCTACTGTACCTGCCAGCTGACCGTCTTACTATATTTGAAACATAGAGAGCATGAAATTCCGGAGGAGCCATATCAAAGCCCCTGCTCCTTCAATGTGACATCAGAGCCCTGTGAAGTCAACAGGCATGAAGGCGTACTGGAGCGCCGTGTGGGTTCACAGCCTTGAAGGGGATCACTCACAGTGAGAGGGGGGGAGGCATGCAGAGGGGGGAGGGAAGGATTATATCTATCACCATAGGCCCATACCCCTCTAAAAAGTCAACCCGCCATTTCCCTGTGGCAACTTTTCCAGCTGTGATTATGATACTCGACACAGTTATGAAAATTGCATCAGTGTCGTAAACACAGCATGGCACCGGATATCAAATACTGCTGCCATGAGGAAAACTTGAAATTAATATATTGAGGATGCTAATTAAAAAGCAAACTAACTACCCTCAGTGTACTTCACTGAGTACAGTGAGGTATGACTGAAATGAAGGCTTATGTCAGATCAAACCCACTCAACAGTGATTTAGGATGTGATGACAGGAGCAAGCTCTATGAGCAAGGCACCAATTTGAGTCAGCACCAATGAGATGGCTCATTTGAAATGGACAGAACCCCTTCTATAAGTGGTTGTTTAAAGACATATTAGTCACATTGTCAATTATTAATTATATGGCTTTGAGGATTTTCTGTTTTCTGTCTGATCTCTCTACAAATCCACACTGGTTACATGTGGGCTATTCATAACTTTTTCAACACCTGTATATGTTACAGAACAAACTGTTCAGTCCAAAATAGTAGGCCTATCTTGTTCTTTAATAGTACTGAACAGAAACACATCTTGAGGGAAACGGGTATCAGTGTGCATATTCTCCTGGATACTATAATACAACTACTTGGTTTAGAGGAAAGCAGTTTACAATGGTGCATGTTTCTTGACAAATACTGTAATTTATTAGGGCTATGTATCAAAGCTGAACAAACTGTTTCGTCAGTTGGTTAAACTGAGTGGACACAGATGGTAATAATCTGCATTGCTTCCCCAATTGTTTAAAAGGAAATATTGAGACATTTAAAACCAGGATCGAGTCCAGCGTGGAATGTGCTTTAATTGCTCTTGTTGGCAAGGGAAACACATTTGAACATTTGATCTTACCCTATGCTGGCACTGTTGTAAAGTACATGCTTCCATCGCATACATGTCTAGTCATTATCGGTCTGCCAAACCTACGAAAGAACATAATTATTGATGATAACAATGACCCTGCATGCCTTCCTGAGAACAGATAGAGCCAAATTCTGATAGTTTCTGTGGATTCCAAACAACATGTATCCCACATCTAAAAAACTAAATGAAATTCTTCTTGATGGATGACTGGGGCATGCGAGGCTGCCGGATGGGAATGTTCATCCACCACTGGGACGCCCTCCCAGATCTCCATGTAATGGCTCCAGCTGCCATGTCAGTCACCTGAGCACATTCAGCTTTTTAATCGAACAAACAATAATGACCAAGTAGATCCTGACCTGACAAATTGATTTGGATTCCCATCTGACAAGTCTCTCAACAGACATTCCCGGAATATACCAGGGCCAGACAACACCGAACAGAAAAATGAGATGCAATAACTAGAGATGCAATTTAAGCCAATAACCAGAGATGCAATAAACCCCCAGATACCTGTAGGTCTGTGGTCAGAAAAAGCATTTAACTGGAAAAAAGATGGTTTAGAGGGACACTTCACCCAAGTACAACTTTATCTCATTTAAATGTCAGCAATCCAAAGTTTGCTTCATGTTCCTTCCATGGTACTAATTGCATCTAGCTAATTTCAACATAACTAAGCAAGTAACTTTGTCATATTTAATGCCAGACCACCCAAAACTGTGTTTACTTAAGATATACTATTTTATTTGGACTGGCAATATTCTTTTTAAAATCAACGTACTGTATGACTAACAGAGTGGAACAAGGGATCGAGAGGGAAGGAATACATCAAGCTTCCAAACTGTAATCCAGACAGTTATGGGAGCCAGCATACACTACAAAGGATTCATTTGGGAGACATTTTGCTGTCACTAAGATATAGACTCTTTATCAAATTGTGTCCGACAAACACATCTCACATTCATTTTTTTCATGCTTCCCAGACTCCCTTGAGGAAACGTCTTGATGTCCTATCTGCCTGTCTGAATAATGATATCTAAATCTCTGCACAGCTGCTCTGCCAAAAACAATGAGAGTCACAGAGAGAGGATCAGGGCTGGTACAGACAAATTCAGCCGCACTTATTGGGACTTCCTCGAGGCCCATTCAATAGGACCATGTGACACGCGGATAAGCAGTGATCACCATGCAGTTTTTGTGACAGATTGAGCCCCCTAGTTAAAGCCGGCCAGGACCCATATTGAAATACCACTGGCCAACTTAGTGTCCAACGTAGAGTTTCTGTGATATAGAAAACAATGCAGTGCTCACGGATTTGGACATCTGAGAGACTTGTTAAACGTTATAAGACAGTTCTCAACATCGTTGATACCCTCATCTTCCAACATTAAGTGTGTATTTTATGGATAACCATCTAATGAAGCGGTAGAAGCCATTAAATTGTCTTTTCTGATGTTAATTCTCCCAAAAATAGAAGATACTTTATTAGTCTCCAGAGAGGAAGGCCTTTGCAGAGAATAAGCAGACAAATACAGGACACTTCTAAGAACAACATACAAAATTAACACATTAATAAATACTATTTAACAAGCGTCCATTCAGTTTGATCCACTTTGAGTCGTTTTAATGGGAATGTGTCAGGTGTGCTAGCCAGGAAGTTTTTGTTGCCACCCCCTTCCCCCTCCACTAATACCCTGCCTTCTTGCCTGTGAATAAACACCCACTCTTCCTCCCTCCTTCTCTGCCCCCCCCCCCTTTAACTCACTCAACATACACACATTCCAAGAACCCTTTCTCGTCTTTGAGATCCAGTTGTTTTAAGAGATAGCTTAGTGTGATATGATGGCTCCTCTTATCATGGCACCTATTATTCATGACTTCAACTGAATGAGGAGAATTAGTATCCTAATATAACTTTTCAATGTGTTTACTTCTTAAAGTAAATCTGCTTATGCTTTGACAGATGGACATATCAATCAGCCTGCTCTGTGTTCCTATAGACTGTGATGATGATTGATGTTGCATCTCAACCTGACCTCATGCTGGTTCATTAATATATTCACTTTTGGCAAGCATCACATTTTCTTTAACCTTCTGGAGCAGCATGTTATCTCGTGGCCATCCTGTCTGTGTAGTTCATGTCTCTTTGTAGCTCTGGTCCAGGACATACTATAGTGAGTTTTTACTGATTTCAGCTCTCACGTACGCCCTGTCAGGGACAATCCATTTTTTCATTACCGCCTTTCACCGTCTACTCTTCCGTCTCTAGAGTTTGTTACTCACCGAAATGAATATGGTCTTCGAACGATGAAAGCCTTTTCTCCGCAATGGCATGACTTTTCGTCCCCCACCTTTTGAACGGCCGTCCTATGTTTTCCCGGCAATGCTCTGTTAGCTTACTACCAGACTAGGCGGGAAAACGTAGAAGAAGAAAATGGATGGCTGTCCATTTCGATGCTGTGGATATGTGCTATTTAAGTGCAAAAACAATGCTTTATATGGGGGAAGGAAAGTAATTCCATACCACCGTCATTTGAAAACTGCCTTCACTTCGGTGAGTAATGAAAGGAGGCATTATTTCTAGAAACAAAAGAGTAGACAGAGTTAAAAGTGGTAATGAAGAAATGTGGGCTATTATCCCTGGCTGGCAGAAGTGAGAGCTGAAATAAATATTACACAAAAACCTCGTCCTGGACCAGAGCTAGTCTGGTGCCGCTACTGCTGCTGCCTTCACTGTCAACCATTTAAATGTTAGTGTGTGTGTTCTACAATCCTAAGAACAAGTCACTATCATTACTACTATATTCATCCAGATTAACATGGTTCTAAGTCTCCTTTTCTGTCACACAACACCCATACATTAACCCTCTCTGTTCATTTTTTAATGTGAAATTTGAGATACTATTGAGTCCAGAGCTTAGACTGTCACATCACATGATGCGCTGCAACTAATGCAACCGACAAATGGGCATATCACGGATCCCAGTTTCATGGACGATCCTTCCATAGAAACAGGTGGCAGCCGCTGCAAGACCAGATGTCCTATCACTGCTGCTGTGGTAAAATGTGTCTGTCGCAATACAACAGGAAACAATGTGTGACGAAGACCGAAGGTGGTCCGCCTGTGTTTAAGCCCCAAAAGGAGATGGGGGAAGAGATAGTGTGGAGACAGCATGCCCTGATTGTGGGCATTGGCATCTAGGGCGGAGAAAATACATCACTACCCCTCCTCCCAAAATCATTCCTGCATCCACTTTGAGGAAATGGGTGCTTTTCAACACGGGGCAGCCATCCCAAACATTCCCGAGCAGCAAGAGTTCCGTGCCAGGCCATTTTCAAAGTCCAGCATTTGCTTTGTTCAAAATCTCAGCTTGTTAATGCCACTGTACGAAACCTGCTACAGACATTTGCTCGCGCTGTATAAATAGACTCAAGCATTACCGGTCCAATGGTAGTAAGGTTATGGACCTGTGCCAACCTCCGGTAAAGGCTGTCACCAGATGGCATGAGATCAAGCCCCAACCTCTACAATGTTAAGCTAAATTAGCCTCAACACTTTGCTCCCATGTCATTTAGCCATTTGCAGAGTAATCTTTTGTCATGATGTACATGTACAGACAGGCTACAGTATAGTTTCACATGCTTGAAAGGTAACTATTTATTATTATACAATTTAAAATCTCTAAAAATTGTGCAGTGTTGATGGCATTGATGTAGTAGGGAATGCATGCAGTTTATGTTTCTTTAATTTGAAAAAAAACTTGAGAGAAATATATCAGAGAAGACACCAAAACTGACAATGGTCGGTGTGATGACAGTCTAATTGATTACCAAAGTCCATGTTTGCAGGCCGCTGTGTGAAGTGCCCCTGATATTTTGCTAAGCTCAGTGTGAGTACTTGTAATTCATGTCATTGTTTGAGGCAGATCAAACGAAAATGTATGTAATAGCTGACACATCAGCATATGTCGCGAGAACAAATCATTCTCTATCTTCAGGCGACGTCTATTTGTAAATATAACATACTTTCATTCTTTCAGGTACACAGGTGCAAAACAGAAATAGTTTCCTTGTGAGAGAACCTGCTGATGCCATGTATAGTGCACACAGTTATGAATTCATTATGATGTCTCTGTGATATCCATCTCAACTTCAAGTAACCTATGTACACATGTTTTATGTTTTTGCTAAACATCCCCCAAGATCTACTGTTGAAGTGGGGCTGAAAACAACATCGGCATTATTGGTCCCACCCATGAGATGACTTGTTAGTCACATATGGGTCCATGCGGTCTGTCTGGAGAGATATGATCTTCTGTCCTGGGTGAATCCTCTTCTTGTCAGTCACATGTGCGTCCATGCGGTCTGGAGAGATATTATATTCTGCTCCTGGATGGATCCTCTTTCCCTGGAATGATCTGGCAGTTGCTCACTCTATGGAGCTCCGTATGTCAGCAGTTGGCCAATCAGTCAGCAAGGATTTTTCATACTGTTTAATACCATGGCAACCCACGTTGGAAAGAAATACACACACTGATTCAACATAGAAAATATACAGTGAAGCAGGCTCTGTAAACAGTAATGCCAAAAACACTACTATGACTGTATCTGATATGATGCCTGAATATAAGTTCACAAGCCAAGATAGCATGCCATGAATCTTATCTTTTCAGGGAGGTCCCATTGATACTATGGGCCTTTTTTTTGAAGGAACCCTGATTACAGCAATTTTTTAAAAGTAACTCTACAATATAATATATAATGTAATTCTAGAAATGGTACTCAGAGAGCACAGACCTCCACCCCTGAAAGCATTTTGTGGCTCTGTGCATGCCAAAATTCAATGGGTTCTAAATTGGCCATTGCTACACCCCTCCATTAAGTTTTATGAAAAGCGGTTTGGTAGCTTTTGTGTAATCCTAGTCCAAAAAATGAATGGAGGTTCTAGCTTCACCACTGTGAGATTAGCAGTAGCCAGCAAACGTCATACTTCCATGAATTAGCAGCATTATAGATGTTGGTTAGCATCAAGTGTGTGTGCGACTATAAAATGTCAGCTTTTCCATCCACTTCCACTCACTCTTTTCAGCTAAACGTTTGGTAAAATGGTCGAGTTTTGTCGTTCTGCTTCTCCGCCTGAGCCCCGGTGAACCGTGCGATACGAATCTCAAAAACTCAGTGACCGAAGAAGGAGCAAAAGTCGGATAAATATCGGGCCAGCCTTTGCTGTTGGATGGAGTTTATGGAGTTTCATGGGATAAAGTCACATGGTGACATGGCTACTTTTCTACTAGACCGGTAAGCTAGCTAACTAGCTATCGTTATCTTTCTTGGAATCTGCATAGCCAGACCTAACGTTATCTCCACACTACAGCATCTAATGTAACTTATTACATGGCACTCTGAAATACTTGATTGTGATTACTGATTAGTGTAACGTTATGTTCCTCTCAGTGTGAAGATCTTATCACAGTATGACTAAAACAGTGCATTCTCTGGCATTTTGGCAACCAATACGTTGTGTTGTTGCAATTCTTCTCTTTAGACACTAGATGGGGGAAATAATCCACACACTACATATTCGACCTTTAATATAATATTTAAGCAATAACACATGAGAGGGAGTGTTTTCTCGTGGTTATTGGCACGGCTGTGCTGCAGTCTTAAGCACAAGAGCGCAGCACTACACTGTTGTTAAATATTATTTTGAAAAAGATGGGTTTGTAGTGTTCAATTTTGTTAAACTGCATTGCTTTTAGCCCTCAGAAATCCAAAATAGTTCCCAATTGTTTACCGTTGCTATAGCAACTTTAAACAAATGGAGTGATACCTTTACCGGTGATTTGCCCGTTGGTATATTGTGGTTATTGGCACAGCTCTGAATGCATCTTGGCCAATCATAATGCATGGTCGGAACTAGCTGTTGTATATTATATTATATTATACTATAGTATATTATATTATTACCTCCGCCCCAGCAACAGTGCAGCTGTTCAGTGCAGAGGTAATGTTTTCAGTGATGTGTGTTTGTTTGTTTGTTTGTTTGTTTGTCAGAATCACAATTAGAAATTGTTTATTGCCTTTTGTACTATACATACATAGGAATTGTTTGCGACACTGTGGTGCTTACAACAATACAACAATGGACAAGTGCAAGGACAGGACAGTGCATGACCAGACTCCGAGCAGTGATACAAACATGGGACAGATCTATAGTGCAAAAACGAGCAGTGCAGTTGGACTACAAAAGAATCAGTGCAGTAGTCAGGTTAGTGCAAAAATTGCAGGGGGTGGGAGAGAGAGTCAGAGGGGAACCTTGTTGATAAGGCTGGTGACCGTGGGGAAAAAGCTGTTCCTGTGTCAAACAGTTTTGGTCTTTGACGATCCTGCCGGAGGGGAGCGGTGTCAAAAGACCATAGCCTGGATGGGAGGGGTTGGCCATGATCTTTCTGGCCTGCTTCAGCGCCCTGAAGTTGTGCAGGGCCTAGAGGGAGGGCAGGGTGGTGGTGATGGAGAAGGTAAGGATGGACTCAATGATGGAGGTGTAGAATTGTACCATCATGGACCGTGGCAGGTTGAATTTTTTGAGCTGTCACAGAAAGTACATCATCTGCTGAGCCTTCTTGATCAGAGTGTTAACGTTCAATTCCCACTTGAGATCCCAGGAAATGACAGCACCCAGGAAGCAGAAGGAGTCCACAGTGGCAACCGGGGAGTCGTGCAGGGTGATCGAGGGGGAGGGGTTGAGTTCATCCTGAAGTCGACCACCATTTCCACTGTCTTTAGAACGTTAAGCTCCAGGTTGTTCCGGCCGCACCAGGACAGCAGCTGTTCAATCTCCCACCTGTAGGCAGACTCGTCCCCCTTGGAGATGAGGGTGGCGTTATCTGCAAACTTCAAGAGCTTCACGGACTGATGGCTGGAGGTGTAGCTGTTCGTGTACAGTGAGAATAGTAGGCGGGAAAGAACACAGCCTTGTGGGGAGCCGGTAACGGTGGACTTAGGGTCGGAGATGTTCTTCTCCAGCTTCATGCGCTGTGTCCTGTTGGACAAGATGTGATCCACCTGTGGATGAAGTCTCAGGGAGAGCCCGTGCTCCAGTGTGGCCGGGAGGAGGGTGTTGAAGGCCGAGCTGAAGTCCACAAACAGAATACTGGCATAAGTGCCTGCGGTGTCCAGGTGCTGTAGGAAGTAGTGAAGAGCCATGATCACCGCATTGTCCATGCACCTGTTGGCAGCGGGTCCAGGAGTGGGTCTGTGATGGTCTTGAGATGGGCCAGGACGAGGCGCTCAAAGACTTTCATGACTACAGAGGTCAGGGAGACAGGTCTGTAGTCATTAAGGCCTGTGATCTTCGCCTTCTTGGGAATCGGGATGATGGTGGAGGTCTTGAAGAAGGCCGGTACATAGCATGACTCCATTGAGGGGTTGAAGATGTCAGTGAACACCGGGGACAACTGGTCAGCGCAGTACTTCAAGATGAAGGGTGAGACAGAGTCAAGTTTGGCCGACTTCCGTCTCTTGAACAGGCGGTTCATGTCCCCCTCTAGGATAGAGAGTGGGTGGGCGGGGAGGGAGGGGGGTGGCAGAGGGTCGCTGCTGAGATGGGGAGGGGGTTGCATTGCTTTTCAAATCGACAATAGAACTTGTTCAGGTCATTGGCAAGGCATGAGTCATCAGTCAAGTGGGGGTATTTTGGTTTATAGTTTATTATCTGTCTGAGGCCTTTCCAGACAGCGGACGTATTCCCTGCCGAGAACTGATGTTGGAGTTTCTCAGAGAAGTGCTGTTTGGCTTCCTGGACCGACTTGCTGAATCTGTACTCAGCCTCTTTAAACCAGTTCTTGTCCCCACTCTTCCGTACTTCCTCTTTCACCAGCCGTAGTTTATTGAGTTTTGATGTGAACCAGGGTTTGTCATTGTTGTAGTTTATTCCGGAGTGGGTTGGAACGCACTGGATCTCGCAGTAGCTGACGAATGACATCATAGTGTCTGTGTATACATCTAGACTGATGCCAGCCTCTGCGCTTGCCCAGTCAACGTAGCCCCCATCACAGGCACCCCGTTCTAGCCACGCGCTGGTCTTCTCCTTTGCCTCGCTCGTCTTGAATGTCCTAACAACAGGCTTGGAGAGCTTCAGTTTCTGCCTGTGAGTAGGAATCAAGTGGACAATGTTGTGGTTGGAATGACCCAGTGCCGCACAAGAGACAGCGTGATAGGCAATGTTGATTGCCGTGTAGCAATGGTCGACGGTGCGCTCCTCTCAAGTGGGGCATTTAATCTGCTGCCGGTATTTGGGACAAACCTGGCTCAGATTAGCTCTGTTGAAGTCACTCAGCACGACAACAAAACAGTCCGGATGTTTAAATACAACACCCGTTATCTGTTCGGCAAGTGTGCTTTGCGTTTCTTGCACGGGGGCGTCAGTAGGAATATATACACACGCTAGGATAAAAGAGATGAACTCCCAAGGAGAGTAGAATGGACGACATTTATGAAAAGGGATTCTAATGTAGGTGAACTGTGCTGTTGGATCACTGTCATGTCCCTGCACCATCCTTCGTTCACATAAAAACAAACTCCCCCACCACGCTTTTTACCGGACAGGTGAGACTCGTGGTCCGCGCGGTCCCTCAAGATGTTATGCAGCATCAGGGATAGCATCGGACAGCCATGTCTCCCTGAACGATAGGTCCGTGGATGAGCAGAAGTCTCTGTCTTTAGCTACTAGCAGCTGGAGTTCATCCATCTTGTTGGATAGTGAGCACCCGTTAGCTAGAAAGATTCCTGGAAGAGGTGTTCATGAACCGACCCTACGAAGCCGAACGAATCTCACAGCTTGGGCAAAGATAGCAGTACCTCTGACCAGGATATCCAGTAAATCTGCAGAGTTGGTAAGTAGGTCCAGTATAAAGTCCGTAGGGGTTGCTCCCCTAATGTTAACAAGTTCCTATCTGGTGTAGGAGGTACTGTATTGCAGGACACAAACTTAGATGAAACAACACATAACACAGCACACCATAACGCCATGGCAGCCACGGTCGGCGCCATCTTGTTTATCTTTTAGCAGGATTTCGCTAAACAATACTATACAGATTTTCACAGAACTCGGTGGAAGGGTGTAGCATGGTCCAACTTTGAACCCATTAAATTTTGGAGCCGATATGAAGCACGGGGCGAGTCCACAAGCCGTTTCCGGGTATGTCCATTCACCTCCATTCCATTTTTGGACTAGGATTATGCAAAAAGTACCAGACCAATTTTAATAAACCAATTGGTGGAGGGTGTAGCATGGGCCAATTTACAGTGGAACCCATTCAATTTGGAGCGGATACAAATCATGGGGCGGGTCCAAACATGCATGGTCTCCGAGATACGTTGGACTGGCATAAAGCTCTCGACCTAAAAAAGACAGTAATACCAAACATGCTCTGCTCGCACGCACGTCCACACAGCATGGACGGATCATCATGAGCACAGGCCTTGGATACAAATTTGCCATGGGCCCTTACATGCGCAAATAGTAGCCTACACACAGTGGCGGAACAAGTTAGCCCATTAGACCTAGAGTTAGAATTTGCCTTCGTTACATTGCACACATTAACATGCCCGCATGCAAACTGCATGGCTTACAAGCCTTAATTGCTACATTTTTCTCATCAGGTAAATAGAGCTTGTTAGAATAAGTTAACAAAACGCTATTTAGACCATTTTGGTTCATCTAATCAGTCTTATTCAATGCTGTTTGATCGATTAAATGGACAAGGGAATCAAATAATATGACTTGCCAGCCTGCACACAGCACAAATCATACACAACAGCATGCACCCAAGAGGTTAGAACCACCCATGTATCAATAGCAATGTTTAGAAAAATTCACCTATTGCTAATAGGTATGGCACAGTGGCCAGTTCACCAAGCAGGCCTACTCACCACTATTGGAAGGGAACTCTGCAAGCCTTGCACTGCGCAAAGTCATCCACATTGCACCCGATGTCTAACTTCTTCACCTGGTCATTTCCGATCGATAATATGGCCAATCCAGTTTTTAACTAGTTTAGTGTGGGGAATGAGAGCTCCGCAGTTGCAATGGCTGTGTAAACCTCACTGAATGATGATGGTGAACAGAAATGTCTAATTTTGTCAGTTCCAGATTTTTCTTTTCATTTTTTTGAGCTCCACTTTTGTGTTTATATCCGCTCATGTTGATCATGTTGTTCATTGAACTTCTACTAGTTAACAGTGTGTGCCAAATGATTGATGATGATGTGGCCTACAGATTGTTGTTCCGAACGTTGATGAGCAGCATGTATTACTCCTTGGCTCCACTGCGGCCATCAGCGTCAACCGTTAGCATCTACAGTACTGTACATTCCACCGTCAGAAATCCCAAAATGAACCTCTGCAATTCTCTAACGTCGGACGCAGGCATCGAACGCAACGCAACGGCTGCAGTGGAGCCTCTGTCATTAATTAGAATGGATTCATGTCCTTAGCGTCTGATAGCTGATGGTTGACGCTGATGCTAACAGACCCAGTGGAGCCAAGCCATTACCCGACATGCACTGGAGGTTATTAATTCACTCCTACATCAGCTGAATACAATTGCAAGGGCCCAGGCCCGCAGAACTGGCTAATTTACAAAAGATTCAAACAATTTTATAGTAATACTTTTTTTGTTTGTTGATGATTATGATTATTATTACCATCATCATTATCATTATTATTATTGTTAAATGACAAGGGGCCTTATTGACTCCTGGGCCCAGGGCACGTGCCCCTTTTGCTCGTGTGGTAATCCGTGTATGACACACAGAGCCACGAAATGCATTCATGGGTGGAGGTCTACTGTATGCTCTTTTAGACAATAAATATAGTAAAATAAATGCAATAACCGAACAAACAAATTTGACAAAACATGCACATTCCTATAACAAACTGGTCAACAATGAATGGTTTAAAATGACTTTTTATATATAGGACTAGATGATCTAGCTTTCATGCACTTTAGAGTGTGTTCCAAGGGTTAGGGACATTAAATATAAAGGCTGTTTTCCTCCTGACGAGAGACATTTTGGATGTTTTTGGAGCATTGCCTTGAATGAATGAATGAATACCAGTGTTGTGATTTTCTTGTAGAATACAATACACTTTGGTGTAATAGTACATTTGACATTTGTCTGAACTGTAATAAACTACCATCAAGTCTTCACATGACTCATCTCAGTCAGCAGGGGTCAGCCCTCAGCTTGATGTCCCTCCGTGCCCACTCTGGGCACTCTCACCAGGATCACTGCTGAGAATGGAGGGTGTCTCTTGAAGTTGGGATGGCTTCACTAAAGAGGTGTGACCGCTTGAGTCTGTCCCATGCAGAGTAACTCAAGGAAGGACACTTCATATATAACTGCTTGGTGACAGGAACCTAATCAATCAGAGGTGGCAATTTCCACACTCCTCTGGCCTAAAGAGCAACAAGCCAATCCCATAGGCTAACGGTGAAGAGAGCCTTGATCTCACCCACGGACCTCAGCAGTGAGAAGAAGCCAAAGAAAGAACATTCTAAACAACTAAGCGCTGTCAAAACATTCCATCATGGTTTTACAGGGGGCAGCAATGACAAAGCAGAATGGCCACAATCACGTGACTTGGGTAATCACTGGTATTGTGATACGGGCACTATTAAAAGACAATAACTGTGGGTAACATTGTGTGAAACGTAATCTTATGAAGGGTTATGTAGCCGTTACATTTGTTTTTAATCTTTTGTAAAGTGTGTTGAGACACCATGTTGTAGAATGCACTACACTAAAATAAATGTGAAACTCGTAAACACTGATTGCAATGTTAAACTGCTTTTATGACCCTAATCCTAAGGAATGTTGAGTACACAAACTGAAGATTGTGCTGTATATGAATGTATCATAGCAAGGCTAGCTTGTAAACTTTTAATGATACTCACCTAACCCTAACCTCAACCCTAAACCTTAGCTAACCATAACTGTTATGTGAGAACAGTATACTCTTACTGTAACTATTGTATATTCAGTATCGGAGTGATTACAGTTATTCAAGTGCTGCAATGTGAAATACTGGCTAAAGGTAACACATAACAAATGGTCTCCAGTGCTAGACGGAATATTTTTCTTTTCATTCCTGAAACTTTGCTTTTTATTTCAAAGCGGCAAAAGAGTCCTGAGCCTCCTTGGAAAATTTGAAGTTATTACTAGGAATGAGCACTCCTTTGGCAGTCCAGTTAGTCAACACTTTTCTAGTCAGAGTGCCAAACATATTGGTCTGATTATTTAATGTTAAAGAGAGGAACAGCTGTCAGCTGCGCTTCTCAAAAAAAAAGAAATGTTGCTCAGATTCTGTCCACAGATCACTGTAGGGCAATTTGTTGAATAATTATCCAATACTGTATACTTTTAGTGAAATGAGAGGGCTGGGGTGATAAACACTTGATAGCCATTGACCTCTGTGGTTGACACACTATTGGGTGTGAAAGTGCAAGCCTGGGGTTCACTTCAACATTGCCACAACATAAACAAACCTATGTGACTGTAAAGTAAAATGGTGGCATGAATTAGAATACCTTTTGGAGATGTTATACATTTTTCTAACCTCACGGTGTCAACCATAAACAAATGGACTGTCCCTTTGCAACCGAAGCCTCTGATTACAGCTTCTTCTCCCCCCACTGGAAGTGAGATACAGCCAAAGGACGGCCTGTGTGCTGTGACTGCTCTATCTTAAACCCGTGAAAATGTGCCGCATGGGAGAAATTCTGAGCCATAAGAGAAGCTGTCAGTGTGAGAATATTCTAGTCGTTACCACCTTAAGATCTAGCTTGTACAGTATGCACACCTGTTGTACCTTAAGATCTAGTCTGTATTATTATTAGGTGGGCTTGCTTGTAGAAGCTAGCCCAACTTGTGATATTCCCACTATTTCTTTCTTTCTTCTTCTTCTTCTTATTATTATTCTCCTCAGTTTTTTGCCGCTTTATAACTTCTTCATACTTTGTGCTAGAAACTTCATTCAAAATTGTAAATGTTCATGATGTTAAGCTCTTGCGTGGATGTATTCAGATTTTTGGATATTTTTTTTAATAGTTTTTTCGTAATTAAACTTTTAATAGTAATTTTTGTGCCATTGAAACTGCTGGTGGAATGTTCAGTATCATTATGTTTTTAGAGTGGTGGCAGCTGTTGCTTTGAAAATATTCACACATTTTGTAAACTGCTGGCACGGTGCAATGCCATAATTCCGACATCCCATTATTCCGACAACTCAATGTTCCGAAAATTACCCATTATCCCGACGTCTCATTGTTTCGACATCCCGTTGTTCCAACCATATTAAACCCATTCGTCCGACGTCCCATTATTCAGACCAATATAATCTCTACCACTTGGCAGAAGGGGATAGACGTGGACACAGGGATCAGGCTAATTGATGAAACTGGACCCAGGAGTGGAGCTACTCGGACGGCGCTTAGTGGGCGCGCTCTGCATATCGCAATACCCCTGCGCGGGCACACGGGAATTGCTCAATGCTCGCTGCCCAAGCGCCTCCACGCATATACGTTATTTTCATCATAGCCTACTGTAACTTATGTTGTATGATGCCGTCTAGAAATGACGTATGGAGGCGATGGACAAACGTCGAATTCTGAAGTCCATTTTCTAACTTGTCACCATGGGTACAGTTTTTAAGCTACACAGACATATTCTACATTAAAATGTGTAGCATGTTCCCATGATTCCTACGGTGTCAATATCTAAGCTGTAACATTTATACTTTTTGAGAGAGAGCTGTCTGAAGCCAGCATGCATTCCCATTGAAGTGAATGAGAGATTTTCAGACTGTCAGTTGGGATTTTAATTTTGGGACACAAGCTGGCTCTCTTAAAGGTAAAGGCACACTTTTATGACTACAGTGGTAGCATCAAACCACAGACCACACAACTCCCCTGAGTGTGGTAGATACACAGTCTTCACTGATGAAGGCAGGTGGGTGGCCCAGAGAGGGCTACACTGTCCCCGACCTGCTATGACATGAGGGGGCGGAGTCTCGCCACCACGCCACTGTCCACGCCACGGACCGCACAATTCCTTCCCTGAGTGGGCTAGAGACACGTTTTTCCCCGGTGGGTGCATGGAGATCGCCCAGTCCATAGTAGTACTAGTAGAGTACTGTTACATAGCTGTTACATACTGCTGCAGCAGCTAGCCCACCTCACATTTTCTCCAGGAAATGTACTTTCTAGTTATTGTTATTATTATTATTATTAATAATAATAGTAGTAGTAATCATAATCATACTACTACTACTATTACCACTACTACTACTACTACAAATAATAATAACAGTCAAAATAATAATAATAATAATAAATCATGAATAAAAATGCAATGGTTTTACTCAGTGTCACTGTCACTAGTACAGGATTGAAGTGATAAGTGACTCACATAAAAATATGAATCATACAGTATTGTTTCACACGAGAGGAAGCGGCACGATATGTCAGATGTTCTTATTAAGCCCTCGTTGAACCAAGATGGTTCTAAGAAGTAACAGATAACCAGGGCACACGCACCCCTCCCCCCAGACAATAAGGTAACAAGCCAGGGGTTGGATTTCATATTCATGGCAGGGCATACTCTAAGCCTATTTTTACTTTCCTGATCTCAGGCTGACCTGGACTAGATCCAAACTGGCTAAAGTCATATCCAGTGCTAATGCTGCCCATTCCTGTCTCTCTGCTGGGAATAGAAGGGAGACTGGCAACACCAATTTAGAGTCCCCCAAAATTACCCTGCCTGGATCTACAGTATGCACATGCATGCACAAGTTAAGCTCCATACTCCCCTATCTTTTTCTTCACTAGCATTTTTTCTCCCCAGGTATCTCAAACTGTCCTGTTCAACGGCATGCCAGCTCCTTTTAGAGACCCCCCTCCCCCTCGCCTCGTTTCTTTAGTTACACTGGATACCTGATTAGGACTGGTGGCCGGCTCAACTCTTGACCGAAACGGAAGGGTGAGCAGTCGAGATGCATTACGAATGAAAATGATGGAAAGGGGAGCGTTTGGACGCGTCTCCAGAAGTATCCTGTGGATTTACGACTGCGGGTTCCCTATTTTCTCCCTCTCCCATGGAGATAAGGGCGTTTTTCTGAAAAGCTGCAGGGGGTTGGGGGTAGTTAAAGGACACACTCAGCTGCTAGATTAACTCATCAACGCTGCATTGCCGGGTGTCAACAGAAATGTTTCACACACAAGACCGACAAGGAATGAATACCATTTGGAGGTCATAAGTGGCAGCCCCTCAGTGCTTCAGGCCTTTTAAATGTTAGTGTCTGCCTTCCAAGAGCAAGGATGTAACCTCTAAACCTTTGAGAGGAAAAGAGATACGTGTTGGACACTACTGCTTCATGTCTCTGTTTCAACTGCTCATTATGGCCAGGAGTTATCAAGTTCATCTGATTTAGTACTATCACGTGTCATTTTGTTGCTTATTTCAGAGCTGTAATGCCAATAACTATTAATGACTTACATATTTCATGCAATCATTTGGGGATGATGAAATCTTGATTCTGGGTTATAAATATAAAGTGAATATGTATTTTGAAACCCCTGTATGGCAACACAGTGTGACAAAACAAACATAACCCCTTTACAGTATAATTTTTACATTCAATAACAGAAGCACCTGGCATCTTGAAATGCAGAGTCAGGATCCTGTGTTTCCAGTTTCAGCATCAGAAACATAGTGAGAAGATTATACTGTAGCCCTATAATTTTCCTAAGTGATTCGAGGACACCTTTAAAAGCAACTGGCAAATAGGAAGGATGCCCCCCCCCCCCCCTCAAAAAAGAAAAGTGCCTTTATCTCTTACTGCAAAAGGTAAGGCACGACATCAAGGCATGTAGCACCTCCCTTTGTATATAATAGCCTACCATTTCTTTAGAAATTCTTCCATCTATGTACAGTACAGGCTTAGTGAAGGGTTACAGAATATTCAGTAAGCCTTAATACGATTCACTTTGCGTTTGAAACTGGGCGCTTGCCAACCCCGCCACTCTCCTCAAGTACCAAGGATTGTGAGGCCTTTGCACTTGGCTGGCAGTAAAGCTTGGATGGCTGCTGAGGGAAAGTCAATGTTTTCCCTCTAAAGCTTCATTATGTAGGGGTGGCACGGCTTTCATGTTGCCTGTGTTTGCTTTAGATTTGAGGAAGATCAAGCGCGTGGCTTTCCTAAGCTGTGACTCAGTGTGCTGTTGCTCCGCCTCCAACGTACTTGACAGCCCGGGTATCTATTAGTGGGCATTCAGCAGTTCAAAACACATTTGTCATTGGAATATCTCCCCCCTAGGGCTATCATTCTCATATCACCGCCCTACTCAGCAGTGATATTCAGAGATTCTGTAACGACCACGCGGCCAACACAGGCCTTGCCTATGGAATTGGGCAGCCAACACATGCGCAAGCATTTCTACCATTCCAGTCCGACGACGACGACCATGTGATCGGGTCCTGACAGTGTTTTTAGTATTGGGTTTGGGGGTGCCGTGTGGTGGTGGGGCGTGGGAGGTTAAGGGGCGAATGGCAAGGCTGGCCCGTCAGCCCCCTAGCTCTGGAGGTCCCAGGGGCTGGCGCCAGGCTAGCCCCCTAGCAGCCGGGGCAAAAAATAGCCCCTCTGCAGTTGTTGCACAGGGGAGAGTGACGGGGAGAGCATGTCACAGAGGGGGATCATGTTACAACGGCTGTCATCGGAGAGAGGTCATTACTTCTGGGCTAATTATCTCAGGCCGTGTGTAAACAAACAAGCTGCCAGACTGAGGAGTGCATTGTGCTCTCAGCTCCGGGCTTCATTCTGGTCCTCTTTGGCCAGAAGCGTGTGCATGATTTGGGGCTTGGGAGACGGGGAGGTTTATGGGCTTGTCTTTGGGGTTGTCAGCTGGAAATGGAATCTAGCAGGTCTAGAGGTTCTCTCTAGAGGTTTCTGAAGACAAAAAAAAACTGTGAACATGTTCCTCAGTCAGTTCATGTCTTGATGGTAAAGCGTATCAGTTTAAAGAGGACATTCGGTGAAATCTTTAGCACAATGAAACAGACTATTATACTGTGAAAATCCAAATATTAACATCCACCTTTTTAATATAAGAAAATAATACTCCAGCCTTATCTGAGTCTTCATGTTTAAGTGGTCACTACTCGTAGTAGATATGTGTCTACTAGTAGGGCAAAACTTGTCAAAAATCTAATCTAGATATCAGAGTCCATGAAGAATCTGCCTGGTTCCTTATGTCACCTACTCAAAACCAGATCTCCACTCCCCCCACTCACATTCCCTTGGCTCCATAGCACGTTTACGTTTCAGGCTCGTATTTCTTTCACGCACTTGCCATACCAACGATACCATACCTGTGTTCCGCAACCGCAGCCATGAACAGCTTGTGTGTGACCGGTGGTAAAGTTGTCTTCATCTCCTCAGGGTTGAATTGTGCCTAAAGAGGGGTTGCTTTGTAATAATATTTAATGAAGTAGAGGTAAGGGGGTATGATATCAACACACCTAAACAATCAATTTGAAATGGAATGAGAAAATGTATACTATAGAAATAAGCGTTTATCTTACTGACCACAGCGCTGACATAGAGTACAGTAGGTTGTGACATTGGTGCAGGCCTGAGGTGTTATTGAATAAAGAAAGGCGTAATGGAGATGCAGAGCGACGCTAACCCTTGTATGGCTACTGTCAATTACACCCATCTGGGGTAGATAGGCTGTCATCACTAACTGTATATTATTAATTACGCTGTTGCCCACTATAGGCTACTGTATTCAGCTGTGTAGAATGACTAAGTCCTGGTGCTCAGATATTTATGTATGCCTAGTAAACCAGATTACTTCATCCCCAAGACAGAGCTAAAGAGCTCATTTGTAGGCTGGGGTGTTGTGGCAAGGGCATGAGTCAACGGCAGATCGTACGCTGCTATCCCGTCAGCCAGGTGACAGACATTACTAATGGAACAGGACTGCTTTGTGGAATACACATTTTGCCACGCCATTAGCCAAGCAACTTTGATGAGGGCCAGAAACACGATAGGTAATTAATTTTTTGGGAACAAGCACGCTCATCCCCACCAAGCCCTTTTAGGGGTCATGTGATCCCCATTAGCTAATCGAATTATCCATAGCGTTTGGGTTTCAAACTTGAGAAGTTTTGCAGATCACAGTCTGTTTATCTAACATTATGTTGGTGTGAGAGGCTTATAGTTTATAATATAATTATGCCTCACAGGATATTGGCCCCAGTCAACGTTGGTTTGTGATGCACCGGGGTTGGGCAGGTTGACTATGCAGGCTTTACCACTTCATCCAGCTTTTACTCCACTGTTTTACTCCACTGCTCTGTTCTGCTTTGACCTTTTGTCCAACATGGATGATTGAAGCACAAAATCTGTGCGCACCACAGATATTGTGTAATTTCAGACGTACGTTGAAAGCGGATCAATTAAAATGCCTGGGTTTTGCCAGATGTCTTCAGTAATGTGAAGGAATTGAATATTGATGATTGTCTTGTGGTTGTAATCAAGCTAATATCACATTTCACCAGTTTGTCTTGGCGTGATGACGGACAGTCAGGAGATATCTGAGTTGAAACACTTTATGACCTGTGAACATTAAGTACAGAGGTCAAATGGATAACAGAGTACAAACAGATTCAGAGAACAACAAACTACTGGACCTTCAAGAACAAACTAAAAAGTGGAAAGAAGAATGTCCTTTTATGAGAACAATATGCTAGAATCTTAAGAGTAGCTGAAAATGACATAGATTTCTTGTCTGAGTCTGAACGCGATCTGATAGACACTATCCACTTTCAACAGAGAGCCCCTCTGTGCCTCCACCAAAGACATTTGCAACTGGTGTCAAGGCCTTATAAATCATCCTGTATCAAAGAGCCCATGTAACGGTTTCTACATTTCAACATATGTGGAATCAGAGCGCGTCTGTCATCGGTGTGCGCCACTCTCAGGGAGAAGGTTTTTCAGAACTCTTTCCTGGTGTAATGTAGTCCATATGTGCCATTGATTTGAGAAGCTTTACCTGCCGCCCCGGGATACTCCCAAACGAGGTGAGGCAGACGTTGTCATATGCCCTAATAGTGAAAGATTAGCGCTGTAAACCAAAATCAACTACACAGATAACAACCACGCAACAGTATAGTGCACTAACCAAAAGTCAGACATGTAATTTAAGACTGGTTAATGTCCTTGCAAGTTGAAGCTTACCCTGTAATGATAGTGTTTCAACATGAATTGAGGTGGCAGTAGTGAACTCCAAGCCCTTATTTCAGTTGATTTGGTGGGTCTAACACAAGTTTTATTTATACATTTTACCACTGAATATGCATATGGACACTAAATTCAAGTCACTTGTTTCGAAGGGAATTAGTGATCTTAAATGTAAACGGTATACAGGTAAAGCTCACCAATAGTATATTGTACCACTCGGTCATGTTGTAAAGGTTAATATCTTAGTCACAGTTGTCAATCAAACGGGTAATGTCTTATTCATCGCCACACACATTTGTTCAAAAGTTTGTTTCGTCACTGTTCCTTTAAACTATCATTTACACCAAACAACATGAGATTTGGATCATTTGAATCAAATGAGACCAACTTTGAATGATGTGGGCCGGTGCCAGGAGTAGTCTATCCATCCTAGCATGTAAAACAGCTCTCAGTGTCAGCTGAGGTTTTGAGTTCCCAGAGCAACTGATTCTGGTCCTGATCCTGGCTCGTATATCTCTCTTTGAAAGCAAACTGTTCTACCCCCTGCCGCTTTGGTTTTAACCCGCTTCTTAAATGACCATCATAACTTTCTAAAATCACTTGTAAGTCTCCTGCTCTTGAGCCACTCAGGAATCTCCATTTGTAGTGTAAGACCTGGGGTTTTGGGGATTGTAAATCAAAAAAGTAAATACTATCAGTGTTTTGGCCTCTATCATCCTCCCTTCTTAGCTTCTAAATTCAGAATAGTTTCCACGCAGGTCAGAGCACAATCCCTGGCAGGTTCTAAATATAACCAGCTGAGGACCCATGGTGGAGTGATACCCTCTGTATTACACAGTCAAACATGCTGACGCACACACACTGAGACTAAGCACAGACTTTTATCAAGCTACCCATAGGGTTTGTGAATTCAACAAATGATTATAGATACATTTGTCATCAGCCATTCCTAGTTAGTATCCATAATGTATAATCTTACCTCCGGAAAGGAAGTATATACTGTAGCTCAGAGTAAATTCAGAACAAATGTTTATGTTGCTTATTGTTTTAACGCAACAGAAATTACTGACGTTATTCAACATTTTATGGGATCAAGTGAAATTACACCTAATTGTGTCACACTAATGTATTAACTGAGAAGTGAATGAAAGGGACTGTGACTGTGTCTGATGACAACTAAGTGACTGCAGAATAATCCGCCATGTTTGGTTGTGGATATGGTAGGCAGTACCTGTTGAGACAGAGAGATGTCCTCAACATCAGTGGATACACGCACGGCTGACTACAAAGCACAGCTATTCTGGGAAGCCTAACCTCCAGTCTTTAATGGAAGCTGGCTTAACATTCCTGGCTCAGAATATTGTGTTCTAGCTAGGAATGTATTATCAGGTAATCAAACAGTCTATTTGTGGATGTCACAGGGCTCTAGGCCTTGGTTGTATCACTCAGCCATCAATTGTGGGATAAAGTATCTATTCATTACAATTCAATGTGCAGGTTTTTGGGATATTTGACATGAACAATAGCCATGTTTCCATCCACCTGTCAATCGAATTATGTGAGGATCGCTAAAAATATGAATGCGAATAAAGCCGGTGAACATGCGTTTCCATCTAGAGCTTTAAATCGGATAAAGGATTTATCACAACATCGAACAAGAAAAAATCAGACGAGATCGACAGTACAAACTTTTTGTCTATTTTCATGACTTTTAATCGAATTTTACTGTTTCCATAAGGAATTTTTAATTTGATATAATTTAATTTGTTTAAAACGTGTGGATGGAAACATGGCTATTGTCAGTCCTTCTACAGTATGTGTTTTTTGTTATTTAGATCATAAGTTAAATTATCCAGGGAAAAACATATTTTGTAAAGAGAAAACTTTGTATGTATTGTGTGTATTAATTGATACATGTTCACTGTTTGACTAGATAACCTTTCCTGAGTCTATTGAAGCAGGACTAACATAAAGATGGATTTTTAAGAACACCATATGGACTTGAACAATCCAACACACAAATCTCTGTGAAGAAATCCTTAGAAATCCTTCACATCTTTTATTGGTTCAGGCAGGTTTACATTCAGACAACAGTATGATATCAGGAGGTGGAAAAAGAGGTATTTCAGAACGATGGATGTCATCGCACAGCTGCTGTGTTGTCTTGGATTACCTTGATGCAGTGTTTCCAGAGACCATATTTGATTTCCTTCACCATAATGTCCAGCAGTATTTTTCCACAAGTGTATGCAAAATATTTATACAAGATCCAACTTCCTCATTTTCCCACTCTGTTAGCTTGAAGGGCAGATACACCTATATGAGTGGTGTTGTTGGTAATTGTATGAATAGTTCATAGTTTAAGAGGTATTGATTTCACATATCAAGCATTAGTAGGTTACTCCTGTTTTCTTTAGGGCCTATTGTTTCAGCTTTCATTTCTGAATGGATCACTGAAAAGCAGTGGGTGGGTTGAACTGTAGTGGTAAGAGTTGCAGATCTCTCTCACAAAAAAATAAACAAGTAGCTGCAAGCAGCGATATAACAAGTGAAACTCCATAGCCACATTTGAATCCAACTATACCGCAAATTCGGCATACGATTCAGCATAAATGCACTTCCATCTTTGACATGTTGGTGGCGCTAGAGTGTTTGATGTGTCAACATAGACTCGATGACAGGGGTCATGAGACTGTCACCGATATGTGTGCCAAATGTAGTTTTGATATATCAAAACATTGCTGAGATATCATCTCATTTCCCAATCTGATCTCACCCATCTGCATACATGTATAAATAACATGCCTTTACATTGTGCATATCATACTCCAAATTACAATTCTGCTTGCAATACATACGCCGAGACCGGGTTGCAGCCGGTGGTCCACATACAATGCACATGTGGAGGCGCTCGGGCAGTGTGCATTGAGCAATACCCCTGCGCACCCACTAAGCACCATCTGAGTAGCTCCACTCCTGGGTCCAGTTTTGTTAATTAGCCTGATCCCTGTGTCCATGTCTAACCACTGTGTAGCCTATACTGTGAAGAGCTAGCTAGCTCATATTCTAACGCTAGCTAACGCTTAGACGCTAGCTAGCTAACGCTAGCTAATAAGAACAGTAGCTATGAGAACAGTAGCTAACGCTCGCTAATAATAACAGTAAGAATTTGAGATAGTCCGCTAGCCTAGTGTTGTTTGCTAGTAAAATGGTGTTGTCGTTAGCTAGTTTTGCTAGCTAGTTTTGCACTCAGTGTTGTCTCACCAAAGTTGTTTGACCCACTCAACCCACCCCCAAAATTGCTCGCAAATGTATACCCCTCTTGCATCACGTGTTCCAAGGTGAACAACCAACCCCAAACTCTGATTTTGGCATTCATTGACAAAACGTGTCATTTAGATGCAGATGGACGAGATTGGGCCGCATTTCCTGCTTGGCGGCTTGCCGTCGATTTGGATTGGCTGTCATGGGCAAACGCTTTTCAAAATCAAAAATTAACGTGATGACTTTTGTGAGGCTTGGTCTGAAGATCATCTGAAGAAATCTCAACCAAAACTCCAACTTTGACACATTGGCGCTAGATTGTTTGAGGTGTCGACATGAGACATGGTGACAGGGGTCAAGGGACTGACCCCAATGAGTCTGACAAATGAGGTTTTGATACCTCAAAACTAGGGCTGTAACGATTATGAATTTTGCTTAACGATTAATTGTCAGAAAAATAATCGCGATTATTACAATAATTGTCAGAGTTGTTGACCGGGGGGGGCTCGCATCACACCACTAGGGCCCCTTGCCGATCTGGCACCCTAGGCAGCCGCCTACTTCGCCAATGCCACGGGCCGGCCCTGGCACTGATGCTCATGTCCGCATGATTTGAGTGAGAGAGTGTGTGTTTGAGAGAGAGAGAGAGAGAGAAAGAGAAAGACAGACAGACAGAGGGAGTAAGTGAGTGAGTGAGTGAGGGTGGGTGGGTTCCGGGTTCTGACTCATTTTTAGCCTAATAACACAAGTACTCAGCCTATGAAGTAAACCTGTGGTTTAAAACCACGCCTCTTTAATATCATGAATGTTAACATTTACATAGAACATATATCCTCCTCAATAAAAAAAAGCATTGAAAAATTAAAATTAAGAAAATTTGGAGTATACAAATAGCACATGAAGTGGACAATGCATCAGTGCTTCTTTACTTCTTTAATACAGTGTCTCTTGTCATTATTTGCTATGAACGTATAGGACAAGTGCCAACAAGTTGAAGAATTACATTGAACTGGGTTGCTACCATATTAACTCTGCAACATATTTCTTTTTATAAAAAAAAAATGTTTGTACATTTTTTTCATAACCGCGGTTACAAAAAACAATCGCGGTCAGAAAAAATAATCGCGGTTTGACGATTATGTAATAATCGTTACAGCCCTACTCAAAACATTGCTGACATACAGCATCATTTCCTGTTTGGCGGCTTAGCTGCCAATTTTGATTAGCTGTAATGGGTGAACGCTTTCTAAAATCAAAAATCCCTGTAAGACTTTTGTAGACATTGGACTAGAGATTATGCCTACCGTGTTTCGAGCAGATTGGTGAAAATTCCGAGGAGATACATTCTAAGTGTTTTTCAAAAACGTTGAACTCGGTTTGAGCCAAGGAATCCAACGATAGCCTACCTCATTTTTGAAATTCGGACTTACAGCAAAAGTTGCGTGCATAAACGCACTTCCAATGTTGACATGTTGGTGGCGTGAGAGTGTTCGAGATGACGACATGTGACTTGATGACAAGAGTCACGCGACTGTAATGAATGAGTGTGCGAAAATGCACATATTTTTACTATAAGCAATAGGCAAGGCAATTTTATTTGTACAGTATAGCACATTTCAGCAACAAGGCAATTCAAAGTGCTTTACATGAGACATTAAAAGCATCAAGATAAAGTGCAAGAAACACATAAATGGTCATATAAAACAAAATGTAAAAAAGGACATTTAAAACAAAATGCAGAAAAAATAAAATACAGGAATAAATAGACAGGCATGGCAGAACAAGAATATGATGATGATTGATAAGAAAAGGTACAAACACAATGATTGCCTCACAGCTTTGCTGCTTGGCCTACAAATAAAAATAAATTGACACGGAAAACTATGCCAACACAGTCTCAGGTCTGACACTCTAGATTCCCCAGTGACAACTGTAACATAAATTGTTTGTTCAGAATGATACAGTATACCTTTGCATTATTTTAAATATTTTATTCATTGGCATTCTGAAAAGGATCATACCAGAACCAATGTGGGAATACATACATTTAGCAATAGAATACATTAAAATAGTATTTAAATATTTTTAGCTAATTCATAAAACATGACATTACGATACAATCATTTTAGCAGACACTTAAAACCAAAGCCAATTACAACGATTGCATTTAACGTAGGTAGTCAGTAGATAGACATGATTATCTAAACATGACCAAAAAAAATCTGTCATATTACCCAACATTGTATGTGCTCTGACAATCTTATTATCCTGTTATTTACAACCAGTCTGCACCATCTCTGTGTGACTAAAACCAGTTGAGTATTATGGTCATGGCCTACATTTTTGTATCAGTAAAGTAAGCAGGCCTGTGTCTCAACAGCATAGTGTGAATTCCAGAGATTAATGTAAATGATAAGGAATCTGCAGCTCTCCGGATTTTAAGTTACCAGAGATTAAAGGTTTAAATTCCAGATGACACTCGAAAAAGGATGACTCACTCTCCAGCTCTTAGTGGTGTTGAATGTCCCTTTACAGAGCAACCAACAACTTAACTCATTCTGCAAGTGCTATCAAATCCTCTAAAGGACAAAGGAATACATAAAAGCAGACATTATTGAGAAAGAAAGAAAGAAAGAAAGAAAGAAAGAAAGAAAGAAAGAAAGAAAGAAAGAAAGAAAGAAAGAAAGAAAGAAAGAAAGAAAGAAAGAAAGAAAGACCTACATTATATTGAAACAAAAGAGGCCCGAACTTGCCTTGTGGCAGGATCCACACCAGGTCAATGACCTTCACCTCAGTCAAGGTTACTCACCATTTCATTACAGTTGTTGTTCATTGATCCCTGTCCTTCCTCCCGGGCCATGTCTCTGTTAACTAAGTTAACGGCGTACACCCTGACCTTCTCCCACTCTCCCCGACCCGAGAAGCCAGCATGCTTACCTCGGCAGAAAGTGCTGTGATAGGTCATCATTATCAAATAAATCACATCCATCTCAACACATCTGAGTGGATCACTGTGGTCAGTTTCACTTCATTTAAAACATCACTGAGGTCTTCAGACACACTAACACCCAGTGACAGAAGAACAGTATGCACATGTACTGTACACACTGAAACACTCACATGCTCTACTAGACAAAACACATGCAAGGGAATTTTAATATTTGTAACATATTTTAGCTTACCTGATTACACCTGGAACCTACAGTACTCAATCATTACATTACATTACATTTACATTACAGTCATTTAACAGACGCTTTTATCCAAAGCGACTAACAATAATTGTATTTAACGTAGGAAGAGCCAATGTACTACTACTTGCCAGAACTCACAAGTGCATCTTCTTTCTAAAACAAGTGACTAAGAGCATAATCTAGTGCTGAAGGCAAAGTGCAATCCCTCTTGGAATAGATACTCAATAACTCAATTAACTAACTCAATAAATATCTGCACTAACATGAAATATGGCCTTGCTCCCCCTACAGTCGAGCCGAGAACATCTGAATGTTTAATTAAATCAGTCTCTTTGTTTACAAAAGGCATTCAACAGCATATGTTGATTTTATCCGATGTAATTGCAAGAATGAAATATTGTTTTACTCCTCTGTAAATACATCCAATTGCTCCCCTGACAAGCAATGTGATATTATCAATCATAAATAGCTCTGTACAACTGTACCACAAATTGTCTGAAATGCCATCCTGTAATTACTATTCTGTTATTGATACATGTATATAATAGAAGAAAAAAACATATAAAAATTGTTTTCTGTTTCTGTTGTGTTTTATCTACTGTAGCTGGAATGTGGCCATATCTTCTATAGTTCTCTCTCTCTCTCTTTCTATCTCTCTCTCCCTCTCTCTCTCTCTCTCTCCCTCTCTCTCTCTCTCTGTCCCTCTCTCTCTCCCCCTCTCTCTCTCTCTCTCTCTCTCTCTCTCTCTCTACCTCTCTCTCTTTCTCTCTCTCTCCCTCCCTCTCTCTCTCTCTCCCCCTCTCTCTCTCTCTACCTCTCTCTCTTTCTCTCTCTCTCTCTCCCTCTCTCTCTCTCTCCCCCCTCTCTCTCTCTCTCTCTCTCTCTCCCCCTCTCTCTCTCAGCACTGTTAGAGAGGACTGGAGTAACCAGGGAAAGGACAAAGCAGGCTGCGCCCTCAGCAGCACCAAATTGCCAGGTTGATTAACTTGTCTGTCCGCCTCCACCCAGTGACAATAAAACCCTCAGGGAACTTACTGAGAGATGACATGACCAAGACCCAGGGGAGACACACACGTGGGTGTACACACACACACACACACACACATACAGACACCACACAGACAGATACCAATTCACACATACGCACACACACAACACCACACACACACATGCACACCCACACAACAACAACAACACACACTACAACACACACAAACACAACACAGACAGAAACCCATTCTCGCACACACGCACGCACACACACTACAACACACACAAACACAACACAGACAGACACCCATTCAAACACACGCACACAGACAAATACACACACAAACAACACACAGATAGACACCCATTCACACACATACACACAACAACACCACACACACAGACAAACACACAGACAGAAACCCATTTACACACACACACACACACACAGACAAACACACACAAACATAACACAGACAGATACCCATTCAAACACATGTGCACACACACACACAACAACAACACCACCACACACAGACACACACACAGACAGAAACCCATTTACACACACACACACACAGGCAAACACACACAAACACAACACAGACAGACACCCATTCAAACACTTGCGCACACACACAACAACAACACCACCGCACACACAGACAAACACACAGACAGAAACCCATTTACACACACACACAGACAAACAAACACAACACAGACAGACACCCATTCAAACACATGCGCACACACACACACACACACACACACACAACAACAACATCACCACACACAGACAGAAACCCATTTACACACACACACACACACACAGACAAACACACACAAACACAACACAGACAGACACCCATTCAAACACTTGCGCACACACACACACACAACACCACACACACACACACACACACACACACACACACACACACACACACACACACACACAATAAAGGAGCCTTCAAAGAGAGCTGCGGATGTGAAGAGTGAACAAGGCCACCACGGTATTCCCCAGGGCTGTCTGAGGCCTGGTGTCGGCGACGGGCTTCATTTAAATGATCTCCTCTGTAATTGAAAAGGAAACTCCAGGGCGTGTTTTGGCCACTTAATCCATTTAAGATCATTATGAGCATCATCATCAACTGGCCTGACCCAGCTGCAGAGAGAGAAAACAACAGAGGGGTGTCTCGGGAGTGGGTTGATCCAAGCCCCCCAGCAGGTCAAGGGTTAATGAATGATTATTCCTCACTTTGTAACACAACGGGATGCTGGTCTACAGGGCATCCCCCCCCCCCAACCCCCCCGCCACTCTCCCAGGGGTCCTCATGGCACAGGCCGTTTAATAGGTACATACCCGTACCAGAGAGCATAGGCACACTCCTGATATGAAAACCGTTTGACTTGACCTTGCCCTTGGGAACGTCTTAGTATTTTCTCCAAATTCTATGACTGATTTTGTTTTTGTTTTTTAAATCAACAAAACACTTCTGTCACACACTTCTGTCACAATACAATAACAACAACAACAATATCTGTCATTGAAAAGAAAAATGTACATAGCTTAGGCTACGTGCCTAGTGCTCAGAACACTGTTAGACCCAACACAGCTGTTAAGAGTATTGTGAGTACAGTGTATGCATTATTACCAGTGTATGTATTATTACTAGATTCAGGAATAATAGCCTAAGTCCATCCAACATCCAAGGTAGTTTCCAAAGTAATATTTCACCTGAGTCAAGGCTGTTTTAATCTAAAGAAACTTTGCCCAGGAGCTGGAGCCTAGAGTGGTGGGTTAACATAGGAGGGACCCCTGGACTGGATCCCTACTAAATCCTGGGTCTGCAGAAGAACGGTGGCGCTTCTCTGTGCAGCTCCCTGTTTGCTCCACTGGGGGACTGCAGTTAACTCAGAGACAACGATGATTCACTCAGGCTGATTCACACATGCTTACAAGTCAATATACTGTAGGCACACACGTACATACACACTATCACTCTTGCACACATGGACTCACACGTATAGCCTACATATACATATACATACACAAACCCACACACCTACAAGCCCCCATAACTTTTTTTTTTGAAAGGGAGGTGGAAGTAGACATCAGTAGACAAAAAAATAGTACCGAGTTTCAACATAATCTGAAAAGTACATCACACATTAGAGAAAGATTAGGAACTGAAAAAAACACTTAAGCATTCTCTTAGTAATGTGTTCATACTGAAATGACTAATAACTTCCAAAGTTACTTCGTGCCATGTTTGACTACAATGACAGAAAATAATGTCGCCAAAGAGAAATTGTCCAGAGGCTATTGTTTTTCAATGCTCCCGTTTGAAGTCTGAAGGCACTTCCTGTTCAAGTCCTGTATGAGCCATTTGTTTATGTCCTCTTGCTCACTAAATCACTTATCGCATCAAAGAGCTCCATTCTGCCCCACATAACAATAGGGGTCAGGACAACATGAGAACATGACAAGGATACAGACCAAGAAAAGGCCTTCCGCTGCTGAGGTGATGACAACTGGTGTTCCCTGATTTATGTTTTGTTAACAGACTTCAGAGATTAGTCATTTTCTGACTTTCACCATACTCTGGCTCCCACAGTAGGCCCACTGTAAACAATGTTATCTTAAGGTGCCTGCACAGTGCCCCAACCAACGCCAACCAACACCAATCAACACCAACGTTGGACTGTTGCCGTTGGTTGGATGGATTCTTTGTTGGTGAACATGTTGAATCCAACATTCTAACTGCCAACTTGATAATGTTGGGTGTTGGGAGTTGGTTGGGATTGGTTGGAGCAGTGTGCAGGCACCTCAAGTGGTATCTAATGCTGATAATGTTTTATATATTTGATTTGATTTGATTTGATTTGAAACCTTTATTTATTCAGGGAAGATGTTTGAGAGCAAGCTCTCTTTTCCAACATCGCCCTGATTACATACAAAATAACACATACAGTACAAAATACAAAAATAGAATACAGTACAAAACATACAATACAGTATACAAAGTAGAAAATAAGTAATGAACATAAATAACAGAAATGACATCCAATAGGTTTGGACACAGCGAACACAGGTACTGAGGAAGTTTGCCGGACAAAGCCTTATGAACAAATAAAAGACAGTGTTGTTCTCTTCTGGTAGCTGGGTCACCCCACATTCTCATATTGTATACAGTGGTGGGTCAGGAACCAGTAACCAGTGATGAAACGAAGCGCAATGTGATAAACTGCATCAAGGGGCTTCAGGATGGAGGGTGCAGCATGTATATACAGTATATCCCCATAATCAAGAACAGACATGACTGAAAACTGTACAATGATTTTTCTGCTAGCAATGGAGAAGCTTATTTCTGTAAAGAAAACCAATCTGACCCCTCAACTTTCTGATTAGGTGATCAACATGAGTTCGGAAGGATAGACTGCTGTCAAGATATTTATAGGCATCTACAGTTTCAATCTGCGTGCCCTGGAGAGAGTGGATAATAATGTATTGATTAAGCCTGTGAGATCTAGAGAACACCATGCATTTAGTTTTATCTGAATTTAACATGAGCTTATGGTTGATAAGAGCTAATTGGAGTGAGTTAAAGGCTGATTGCAAGTTGCTAGCTGCCGCTTTAAGGTCCCAGCCCATACAGTATAGAATTGTATCATCTGCATAATAGTGTACATTACAAAGGGGAATGGGAGGAAGTGTGAAGAGAAGTGGACCCAGAATAGATCCTTGTGGGACACCCATGCTAAGTTTGAGAGAGCTTGATTTAAACCCATCTGCAACTACAGTTTGGGTCCTATCAGAGAGATAACTGCCAAACCAGTTAATTGAAAGCCTGTCAATATATATATATATATGTATATATATATATATATATATATTGACAATATGATATATATTTATGACAGTAATCATATTTCCAAATCAATAATTATATATTATATTCTTTCATAGGGCCAAACATTTTTAATGCCGCCCCTGGTTACGGACATGCCTTTTCCCTTTAAGAGATCATTATGTGAATTTTATTAGATCTCAGGTCTTGAGTAAGCCTAGAGGTATTTACTTTGTTTTGGTTAGTTATTTAGTTAAAATCCCACATGTGTACATGACTGTCTCTGGTTTGCAAGATGGTTTGCAAGATGTGTAATGGAATGATATTTGACCATGTTTGATTAAATGTACATTGCCGATGTGGTTTGCCCGTGACCCGGAAGGGGAGGATAAAAGGGGAGAGCTTTTACTTTGAAGGCCCCAAAAATGGTTGCAGCTTGGAGAAAGTGCTGTGGCTAGATGGGGTACAGCTACGGCCTGTGTAGAAGGCTAGTTCCCAGACTGGTCAAACCCTAAACTCAACCCTAAACCTAACCCTAACCTTAAAGGACAGGTTTGGAATTGAGCATTATAAGCCATGCTAAAAGGTTATTTACAATCATAGATCATACGATCATAAAACCCGATTGGAAGCATACTTTGTGGCAATTTATTTTTGCCAGAACATCAACGTACACCAGTAACCAGCTCCTATGATTATTTAATCCTTACAACGTTTCGGCCTAAATATCTCCATCTTTTTTGGTTGAAACGTTGTACCGATTAAATCACCATGGGAGCATAAAAAAACAGTGTGCACCTCATTGAGTCTTCGGCCTTACACCTACCGACCCCCCCCCCCCCCCGATTTCAAAGTCTCAGACAAAATTCCTAAGTCAGAATAAAATCTTAAGAGTCTTGCTGGAGTTGCTTCATCACACATCATTAGGTGTAAAGTGGTCTTTAAACTTGATTCTGGCCAGTCTTTGTCACGTCTTGGCCTTACGACAATATCAAACATGTTTGATATTCTCACAAGTCTTTAGTCTTGTCTTATGCAAATTGTGTGGTTCAATGACGTGACCATTATCAACAACCAATAGGCGATTTGCAGAATCCTAGTCTGTGACTAGTCTTTGACTTAAAACTCTTTTAAAAGTAATTAGATGTGAGAGGGTGTCAGATGACAGTATTTTAAAATCTTTTAAAACTTTTAAATCTTTTAAAAGTTTTAGCAAAGTCGTCTAGTGTATGGATGTGCCATAGGGTGAAGAATGAGAGGAGTGAAATCATTGACTTTATACATTTGCGTCAGGTGGAGATTGGTGTTACTAGGTTTGACCCATCTGAGCACTATTTGTGCATGGACATTCCTTCCCCCATGCAAGACACTCCGTTCTACTGTCCTTGTTTATCGAAAGGAAGAGACTGACAGGCTAAACAGCCTCTCAAACCGACTATAGCCAAGCATGTGTTGCTGAGTCACAAAGGCAGAGTAATTTTGCCCTCCTCAACAATCAACACCTCATAGGAAACCAACGTGTGCCTGACGTCAGGAGGGGACCCTCGCTGTCCCCTGGATCTCTGCTTTTTCACAACTACTGAGTCCCGGGAGCCTGGTAGCTCTACCGCCGGGGGGACAGGAAACTCACAAGACAGACTACCGCCCTATTGGACCAAGACCACTGAAAGATATGGCGTTGGAGAAACCCAAGGCCAACAATGTGACCACATCCCGGACCTACATCCTTTCTGGAAATGGCACCTTTTCCTATCCCTTCCTTTTTCAGTAAAATGGCTGCGTTCTGTGAGGAAAAGGGTCTGCTATATGGGGGCCTACAAACAATTGTGCGCACTGAATCCGTGCGAAGCTGTGTGAACAGTTTAGAGTTTAATGACTAAGGTCAGCCATGATTGGTCCCAATAGATCTTCTCTGAATGGCTAGTAACTGTTATTTGTTCTTTGATCAGGAATAGATGTACTCAGAATCTCTCTAAGAGTTTCAAAATACCATATGTTTGTGATGAGGTCACTTTGACACTCAGAATGTGTCTGAGACAGATCCCAGAGTGTGATGTCTTCATTGTCATTTTGTTTATCCATCTGTCTTTAGTACACTCTCAGAAAAATCTTGTTACCTATAACCATTAAGGTTCTCTGTTTTTCCCAATAGGGCAACACACTAAAAACCTATTTTTGGTTCCAGGTATTTGGATATTATTTCTTCAAGCATAACCGTTTCACCAATAAAAGGTTCTTGCAGGAACCAAAAAAGGTTGTTAAAGGATTTCACCGGGTTCCCCTACAGGGACAACTGAAGAACCCTTTTAGAACCCTTTTTTTGTGAGAGTGAAGCAACATTCATACTGTTGTGGCACTTGCATTAATTTACATGCGCGATGACATTAGCCCCGACTGCCTGCATTTCAAGCAAATTTGCTGGGGCAGCAGACCAGAAAGCTCCCCCTCCCTCTGGCGCCTAATGAAAAAGACATAAGCAGGCGTCTAGAAGGTTACGCCCGGCTCGCTGTGGCCCCTGCAAGCCCCTCGCTCTCCTCTGACAGCTTTTGATGCGTCAGGGGTCGTCGGTTTCATCACCAGGGTGCAAGGGGACGGCATTCAGAGCGGGATGGGCCCGTTTGGCGGCCTCACGCCTTTCTTAGCTCGGGGGCTACATCACTCCCTCCTTCCCCCCGCCCCCCCCCCCCTCCCTTCCTCCATCTCTCTTCCTAGCACCCACACCACACTGCCATCCCTGTCACATCTAGCGATGCTGGCCATCACCTTGCTCTCCCTGCCTCCGTCCCCAGGCACACGCCAGGTGTTCTGGCGCCCGCATAACGAAAGACAAAGGGCAGTGGGACAAGGAACGGGGGGGCAAATTGAATCGAGGCCTCTCCTTTTGTGCTGCATTAACAACTCAATTAAACGCCAGCAAGCATCTGCTGCTATTGCACTGGAAGGAGCATTTCATTCACTCACTCACTCACTCACTCACTCACTCACTCACTCACTCACTCACTCACTCACTCACTCACTCACTCATTCACTCACCGTGTATGCGCATGCGTGCATGTGTGTGCACATATTATGGATAAGGTGCAGTTTGTTATTTAACTGTCTTTTATTGTTGATATGTGAAACTCTGAACAAATTACATTAAAGGACTGGATAGAGAAATAGTGAGACAGAGAGAGAGGAAGAAAGAGAAGGAAGGAGAGAGAGAAGGAAGAAAGAGAGAGAGAGAGAGAGAGAGGGACTGTTCATCCCAGACTGGGACTTCATCCATCATTGGAATCAGCGTGTGCTGTAATTACTGTGTCAAATAGATAGGACGATGCCTTGGAGGGCCGTGTGTGTGAGTGCATATGTGTGTGTGTATGTGTGTGTTTGTAAGTGTACTTGTGAGAGCCTTGGTGGGGGTGGAAGATGTCCTGTGGACAACTTATCTTCATAATCATCTCCACTCCCCAATCGCTCCCACCTCCACTGTCATCTGTCATACGCAGCTCTGCTGTCACCGGGCCTGTCATGCATTGCCAACATCAGGGCATCAAAATGGGAAGTCTTAACTGTTTCAGTAGCTCAGAAAAGGAGCTGCTGCAACGGGCTTCCACTAGAACAGCAACATCTTGGAATAAAGCTAATTTGTATTTAGTCTTCTTCTTCTTTGTTGTCCTTTGTATAGGCGTACTGCTGCTGTAACAGTGCATATTCCCCTCGGGTATCAATAAAGTACCTACCTACCTAAGGCCTTCTCCTGGATAAATTAATAATTCAAGGAATGTATCACATTTCAGGAATGTAGCAATTAAGATTTGAAGAATGCTACATGTTTGTTGCTACAATTATCAGTAAAGTTTAGGTTATGTTCTTCATGTAGAGTACAGATGTAATATAAAGCATTTTCATCAAAAGTAGCACAAGGTGCTCATCATAAGATGTAGTGTAAGATTTATACAAGTAGATAACAAAAAATAATAGTAGACAGAGAAATAGTGTACATACTGCACATACATACATTCATTCAACATTTACAAATATACGTTCAGAAAATATACATTCATTTAAAAGCAATATTGAGAAGAATGTTTGCTGAGGTTGCATCCCAATTGAAAACTGGCAGTGCATTTCACAATTTGGGTGTGCAAAATAATAATGCAGCCCCCCAAAAATATTTTATTTTGAACGTGATACACAGAGAAGGCCAGCATAAGAAGATATCTACAATAAGAGTTATATGGGCTCTTCCACTTTTTTTTTGTTTTGATTGAAACTCTTGCTGTTGCATTTGGATTAATTGCAGCTGGCCAATAGCTTTATTTGGAAGGAAAACTGGAAACTGAAAAAGGAAACTGTTACAATATTCCACACAGGTAAAAAACAAAAGCATGCATTAACACTTCTGCATTAGAAAATAAGTTGGCAACTTTTTGTAGATGATAAAAGGCATTTCCAATGATATATTTGATCTGAGACTATAATCACACCTAGATTCTTAACTTCATTTTTGCAGTTTGAAAGCAAGGTTCCCATGGTCAATTTGTCTTTTTGTGGTTTTGATCCAATGACAAGAACCTCAGCTTTTGTTCTGATTTAGTTGTAGAAAATCAACATATCTCTGAGACAATTCTGTAGCATGAATGCATGTGAATTATCAGGCAATACTGATATGTACAGTTGAGTATCATCAAAAAATGTACACCATGTTTTCTGATGATTCCACCTAATGACGTACGAAGAGAAGAGCGAGGGACCAAGAATTGACCCTTGAGGGACCCCAAAGGTAATGGTAAATGGACTGCACTTAAATAGCACTTTTCCACCTTAGCGGCACTCAAAGAGCTTTACAATGGCCTCTCATTCATCCAATCACACACACACCAATGGCGGCAGCTGCCATGCAAGGTGCTAACCTGCTCATTAGGAGCAATTTGGGGTTAGGTGTCTTGCTCAAGGACACTTCGACATGTGGACAATCGGAGCTTGGATTCAAAACGCTGACCCTTCGATCATTGAACGACCCACTCTACCAACTGAGCTACAGCCGCCCCCAATGTAATGTCGACAATATCTGAAATACTCAACAAGGACTACCAGCTAAATAAGATTTAAACCACTCTACTACAAGTCCCGAGAGACCAATACAGTTTTGTAAGTGATGTATTATAAAACTGTGAACTACTGTATCAAAAGCAGCACTCAAATCTAACAAGACAAGCAGTAATAAACCTATCCGACCTGTCAATCACACAGAGAATAGTAACCAATAAGGTTGCCTGATTTCTTAAGAATGGGTTCTCCTTGCAACACCATGATGTCACACAAACAAAGCTTGTCTTGTGTTTTTGTGTTCATAGATTAGAACATTAGTTTGAAGTTGGAAAGAAGCATATACTGCACGTTCCCCAAGCACTTCTAAGAATGAAATTGTTTCTAGATGCGACTGGGAAATGTGCAGTAATGACCATATATCCAAGAACCCAACGTTAGGTGCTTGATGTACAGTACAGTAGCTAATTAGCCCACAGCTAGTAGTTAGCAGATCATTCTCACAGGCTTAGCCTATCTTCATTTTAAACACATCACTCTAACCATTTTATAATAATGGATGCCTTAACTTACCCTGCTTTACATGTGCAGTAAGACTCCACAATTGTGTCCTGATGAATTTAAATCTGGAGTTTGTGAGGCATCTGTGCCTCCTGCCTAAATCGTCAACACCTAGCATCAACTCTTGTCACCTGCTCTGTCCGAACTCCAAATCCCATGGATATATCCTTGTGGAAAATAGTTCAGGCCTTTCTGTAGAACACTCTTAGACACAGTAGTGGCATTTGACAAATAACATACAGCAATACTGTCAGGAATCCTTGAGAGAATCATCAGGTATGTGTTGTTCAGTGGACATTTTAGTAAAGTGCTGCAAAGCTTGTGGGGCATAGCAACAGTAACTAGTGGGGGGGGGGGGGGGGGGCAGAACTTGCTGCCTGAATAGGAAAGGTTTATTATTAGTGAGCTCATTTTGTAGGCCACCTTAACATGTGTGATAGCTGGCTGTGGATATGCTGAAGATAACACTGCAAAACTACCCTCCAGTCTGAGCCAAGATTGCAGGTGTCTTATTCAGGAATCAGAGAACTCTGACCATGCAGATAATGGAGGCTCCATATTCTAAACATAGATTGGGGGGATGGGGGATTTCTCCCCAGCACTCTTGCCCTGTCCTCTCGCTTGAGAAGTTATGTGAAAAATGAGGAGCGTGTCCCGGAGCCATATGGCTGAGCAGGAAGAACAGTGAGAGGAGCAGCAGAGCACGTAAAGAGGTTGAAACGCTGTTATCTGCTTGACTGCTCAATGCTGGCGATCAAAGCACTGGTGAGCCACTAAAAGATGTAAGTGATGGCAGGGCTGGTCATTCTTCCCGGCAAAACGACAGGTCCAACATGATGGTGAAACAATCAGAGCTTTTGGCATAGGGGGTTTCCGACTGTTAAATTCCTTATAAGATAACTTGTCGGTGGAAGCTGACCACACTCGTAAAAACTGGGGGTGAAGGTTTTACCTCAGGAAGCCGCTCCATATGCACACCACCATGTGCACCATGTGCCTTGGAGCTAGGATGAAGGTAATTGCAGGAAAGATTGATAATGCCAGTGTTTGTGGTGAAATGAGGCCCTGAACCATCAACTGAACTTCAGCTAATAGCATGATAAGTAATTTGGAGAAAGGACACATATAAAGAGAAGAATCTAATAGAATGTATGTATGTGCTGTCTTATATACCTCTTACATTAAACATGATTTTTAGAATGAAAGTTGACACTTTCTTACACACATATGATAAGACATACTGTAAGTGATGTCCTATGCCTGTTTCTCATAATGGTTTTAATACTGTTCAACATTTTTCCATAAGTTACTACATCAGATGTTACTAGTGCTTTTGAATTATAGATTTCTGGTGAAACTTATAAGAATATGTATCTTTATATATGCTTCTTTCATATACAGGTAAGTACATATTTCTTATTATATGTAGTGTAAGTGGACACTTTTTAAATAAAAATGTATGAAGTAAGAGCAATACAACACACAAATTCTTTAACATTTGAGGATATATTTTTCATATGTAGGATTATGTTATATTGTTGCATGTTTCATTTTGTTTTAGAGACCATGTTTGAGAAGACAATAGATGTGAAAGCTGTGAACAGCATGTCAACAGCATGTCAACAGTATTTCCCTGGTTAGCCTAATATTTGGTTCTCTGTGTAGAGGTTGAAACTCTATCATTGTCTATCAAGCACTGAACTCCTGTTACTACTACTGTGAATAATTTCAAGTACAGTTTTACCCTCCGACTCCTCTGCAGTTTTAGCACTCCCTCTCATTCTAATGGCAACATGGCTACTCTCATGGGCTATTAGGGAAATGTAACATTTGGTGCCATATGCTCACAGGTTGTTGGGGAATAACTGCATCGTGGCCCGTTGTAGCTTACGTTTTGCCAGTTAATTACCACTTTGACATCAATATTAGGGGAACAAACCACAGATGCCAGGCTGGTAAGGTACAACCCTCAGAGAGAACTACAGCATCAGGAAGAAGATTGTTAAACACTAAAACCTTGAGATCTTGGGAATGGAGGGAATCTGTGAAAACCAGGTTGTGTCTCCAAGTTTTGAGCTGTCGTCTCCACTGTCCACCTCTCTGCTTGTTCTCATGTAAGAATGTGTATGTGTGTTGATTTTTCCTTTGTGTAATGAGCAGAGCGAGCATTCGTCCAAAAGCCCAGGGGCTATTTATAGGAGGGAGCAGGCTGACTGGCAGACTTCTCTTAATCAGCGTGCTACTACGAGAGGTAATTTAAAGACGCTTCGCCGCTGACAAGAATTAAATTGTATTTTGATTTTCTCATTAGCCTAATCTCAAGTGGGCCTCGTTATTGTGTAATTTTCCCGCGTTGACACGACATCTCGTTTTGGGAGCTGACAGCCGTATGCCGCTGTTTTGGGGACAGGGGCGACGGGGGCAGTGGTGGGGGGTGCTGACGATGACAGCACGGAGTCGCTGGTTGGCTGTACCCTCTCCCCGCCCCTCCAGTTTGGCTGATGAAGGTATGGTGGATGCACAATGGCTCCAGGGGGTCTGTGGAGAAAGTCTGTGGAGGAAGCGGGAGGGGGAGGGGTGGGGGGGGGGGTTGGCAAATGATGTGCAAATGAATCTTTCAATGTCACTTTGTCGTTGAGGGTACATCATTTTACTAGCCAAAATAATCTGCTTAATAATTTGGGTTTGTGCATGCCTGTGTGTGTATGCGTGTTTGTGTGTGTGTGTGTGTGTGTGTGTGTGTGTGTGTGTGTGTGTGTGTGTGTGCGTGCGTGTGTTGACAGCTTTGTTTCTGTAGTCTGTGGACTGTGGGGAAACCTTCAAGTGTATGAGGACATTAGAGGTTATCCACAATTATATGAAAATCCATGTTGTGTTTGTTTATTGTCGACACGCCACAAAAGTAGAACCTGTTTTTATTATTGGTGCCAGAGTTTGTTTGCCAAAGTTGACAGAGTTTTGGCAGAGGCAATAAATCGTAAGCTCAAATATCCTGGATTCATTGCTGGTCCCCGGTTTCTTGTCGCCAGTCTTTAGCAAATCAAATGTGAAAGATTTGACCTAAGGTCTGACCTAAGGTCTGCTCTCTACACCTGTTGTGTTGGATCTCGCTGCCTAGTCAAGGTATTATCAAAGATGGGGTACAATGTAGACTCTGAAAGTGAGACTTCAGCACATCCTGTGTGCAGGATATTAAACAATGTGTCTTTATTCTCATCTATTGCTCATCCATGAACAAATCTGAACAAGTCACTCTTGGTTATTCCTGTCTCTGTAAATGTGGGTCGATATGTTTTGGACAGATACACAGTATGACAAAAGCAATTAGAATTATTGTAACTTTTTGTACTAGGTAATGTGATGAAGGTTTTATTTATTTATATATATATATATATATATATATATATATATATATATATATATATATATATGAATGAATGAATTAATTTTTTATTTAAGTGTCATGCCTACTGTCCATATGGGATTATAAGACACCTTTACGACTTACTTTTTTTTTCTGTACATAAGTCATCTATTTACATGCAAAATATGTTTCCAGTGTCGCTGGTCAAGCTCAAATGAACAAAAAAGAGATGAATAAAAAAATTATACGATATATATATATATATATATATATATATATATTTTTTATATATATATATAGTATATATATGTCAACAACTTATAGATCTATAGAAGGCTGACGATGACCGGTTTGTACAGTCGGTTCACTTAATCTTGTTCTAGCACTGTGATTACTGGTGTCATTTGTTCTCATAGAAGGCTTTACTGATGATGACTGGGGGGTACAGCCGGTTCACCTACTCTTGACACGTACTTATTGTTAGTCGCTTTGAATAAAGGCATCGGCTAAGTGACTAAAATGTAAACAAATTGTTAGGAATGTCTAATACCCACCATCCATCCCTAATGCTTTCATACATCAAAGTTAAAAGTAGGACGCTAAAACATCTGTACTCTGGAGACTGGTGTAGTCAAAGAGAACAATTGTCCGTTTGCATACAATTTTGAGTCTGACGTCATCGTACGGGTGGCAGGTTTTCTGTCATCACTGTAACCTTGGTTCCCACACCCGTGTACAAAGAAAGAGATAAAAAGCGGAGAAAGGGAACCATGTCTCCATACGTCCTCATCCTAGAGATGGCCGTTAGCACATCCTGTTTGGACGTGGCAGAGCGGCTGGGGGGGAGAGTTGAGCCCTGGTAATCCTGGAGTTCCTGTCGATACCCTCCCGTCAGGAATCCTGGGGATGGGAGCGAAGGGTGTGTGGAGCATCAGGAGCCAATTCATCACTCCCTGTCTTTAATGGCAGGTATTTATTGGCTTGTTTAGGTGGTGGAAAGGGACACTGTGGTCATCTTTGTGGACACTACCAGGGGCAAAGGGCAAAGAGCTGGAAGCATATGTCACACCCTTCTCCTGCCTAATAGGAACTGTGGTGTTATGACAAGTCAAGAGTGTCTCAGGGTTGGCTGGTTTTGGACACCTAAATGTAAGCTTGCACATCTCAACCTCAAAATGTAAGCCAGTAGCAACATAATGAATTCTGAATTGCCAGTATTAGCTGTGTGTGTGCCTCTACTGTAGCCTCCGTTGTGTTGATATGTTATTCCAGTCCCTGTCTCCCAGCTCACATTTACATAAAAATGAGTCTGCTGCGCATGAGAGTGAGGCAACATCTGTGTTGAGATCAGAATTAATTGAAATCTGTAGTGTTGTGCAGCAGTGCTAATTTGTGGAGTTATCAACGGCATATAAAGAAGCTTTAAGCTATTTAGGGATATCCTGGCATCGCCTTTGATACCAAAAACGTAAATTAGCTAGATAAGTAGGTTAAGGGTCTGATCAACTGCTGAGGTGTTTTATCAAGATATGACACATGATACCCTCTTACCTCCTCTTACCTCCTACTTAAGTTGTGCCATAAGAAAGTATCACAGTGTTCTTATGCAGGACATCAGCTCCTTACGTACATGCCCAAACTATAGATCTCTCCAGGGCCCCACAAACAGCTGAACTGGGCAACAACCACCAAATACCCACACAGGCCGTACCTCCACAGCCTGGTGGGTCACTGATACAATAGCAGCCATTTACTCCAGCTTAATCGGGGTGGAAAACCGCAGCTAACGGGATTTGACTCTTACCCACATGTGCATTAGGCAACCAGTGATCTGTAAAGGCACTCCGCTGGGGTACGCTAGCGAGTCTCTTTTACCCCGTGATCTATAGCTCCGCTTTAACTCTGACTATCTATCATACAGAACTGGCAGTAACGGATGAGAATGATCCGCTGGAAAAACTCTCTCATTTGTCTCTGTCGCAGCCAGTGAACTAGAGGAGACGCTAATGCAGAGAGACGGCACAGGGAGGGGATATAATTATGTCTCTGTGCTCCTCTGCTCGCTCGCTGCGTATGGAAGGCATATTAGGACATAATAAAGCTAGGCCTTGCTTCCCTTCTTTTCTCTCCACCCTCCCTCCCCCCTTCTCATCTCCTCTGTCTCTGCTTTCCTCTCTCTGTGTCTCCTCTCTTCCTCCTGCTCTATCAGTCATGTTCCCCATGGTTTACCAGGTCTGCTTGGGCCAATTTTTCCTCCCCTCTCATTTTTTTTATTACTTCTGGAAAACGATGTCCTGGGGTCGAATGTAAAGACTTGCCGTATGTGTCTGCTGTGTTTGTGCTGTTGAGCTGACCTGTACAGTATTAAGCATGTTGCTGTTCCACCAAGCGGTGTGTATGAGGTGGATGGGGATGCCAGGGATCTGTTACCATGTTTAGAGTTGTGCCAACCAGTAGAGGGTGGCAGGACATGCTTCTGGGCGCCACATCCGGAGAGAGAGCCAGGGAACCAGAGAGAGAGAGAGAGAGAGAGAGAGAGAGAGAGAGAGAGAGCGAGAGAGAGAGAGAGAGAGACGCCGTCAGGGTATTGGTGGTAAATATAGTCTTGCTGCAGCCACAGAGTAGATCAATCACTGAGGGCTACAATCATTGTGTCACCACTTTTCACTCGTGCCTTTGAGCACGGGAACTTGGTGAGCAATCATTCAGGACCAATCCCCTACTGACCTTCTGCACAGAGACGTGATCAAAGATAACGTTGACCCGAAACATGTTGTGTTTAAAAGTCCTAAGAGAGCAAATTATATTACAACTAATATTATGTAATCAAATTGCATAAGCAGTCAACTAATTTGTGATGAAGATGATTTGTAAACTAAGGAGAAATCAGTTTGTCAAACATGGCCATGGTCACACTACCAAACCATCAACAAGACACCCAATAAAAAATGAGTTTATACAGGACTTTCAACTGTGATGAATACTAATGCTGTGCATAGGGAGGGTGAATAGTCAAGACACGCCAATTCTCCACTCTCTACTGCCATCCGGTTTGAATCGCATTTAGATGAGTTCTCCCTGGACTCCAGTTTGGAGTGGGTGATAAATGCGGGAGGCCTGCAGCAGTTGGACGCTGGCAGCGGGCAGAGGACCGAGAAGGGCTGTTGCCTCCCAGCTGTGTGGATGAAGAGTGGGGCTGCAACGCCAGGCCTCAGCCCAAACACCAGGCAGAGGAGCGGGCCAAGGCATGTCGGCCCCCAGCCCAGCCCAGCCCAGGAAGTCAAGCTCTTTGCAGAGATTAATATCCAGGCACATAGTGACTTGAACAAACAGATGCACGCTTCTCACACGTTGGCGAACCTCTTTAAGATTAGTCTAACTAGTACAGTACATCTTCTTCTTCTATTAAATATCAGTGATTTAATCTGTGACCCATACAGCAAACTCTGCGGGGCTGTATTGAAAGCATTGTCACAACACCTGGGCCAGATAAATCGACTGAATCAGTTAAAATTCACCGTTCAAATCAGGACTTGCAGCGGACACCATAAACCAAAACGAGTGAACCCGGTCTATTTTAAATTCATGCCACAAACTGAAATGAATGCACTCATGTCGGGAAACGTACAAAGCGGTCATAAATTGTTTTTATGTATTCGTCTTCATTGACTCATTACATAATACCACATATTGTCATTTCTAATGTATATCAAACATATTATGTTTGTTAGGTACAGTATTTTGACCTTTCTTTATTCCTACAGTAATCCATAATGCTAATAGGAGACTATCAGTAACTAGCTACAGTAGCTGGCTGGTAGCATTGTAAGGCACCCCTTGGTTGGGGTTGACCGTAGCACTGGATGGGAGTGTATCCTGCTGTATGGAACTACTTTAAGCGGGACAGAGCCCGTTGAGAATCGCTGTTCCCAACAACTTCACAGGCAGCACTGCACATCCTGGGGTCCTGATCAATACACCTTCAGAAATGCTAACTTCATACATTGGCTGGTTCTCGAGATAATCATGCCCCAGTGAGAGAGATAGATAGATAGATAGATAGATAGAAAGAGAGAGAGAGAGAGAGAGAGAGAGTAGGGGGGGCAAAGAGATGTGTACAAGTAGCACTTTTCATTACATGACATTTCAGCACACAAAATTAAAAAGAAGAAGAATATAAACCAAATAATAAAAACAAGAATAAACCACATAATCCAAGGGGCATAAAAATCCAAGGGTCATAAAACAGGGACTCTTTAAAACTGACAAATTCCTAATCCTGTCACAGAAGACACTGCACAGAGGCAGACAGACAAGTGTGTGTGTGTGTGTGTGTGTGTGTGTGTGTGTGTGTGTGTGTGTGTGTGTGTGTGTATATATGTATGTTTGCGATGAGACCAACAGGAAAAGTGTATACATGTGTGGTCAGTTTTTGTGTGTCATGCGTCTGAATGTCCAGACAGAGGATTTCCTGTGAATCAAAGAGAACAAGGTCACTGTCTCATCAGTCATTGAGGTAACAAGGACAGATTATCTCAGGCTACCCCATTGTTTTTTCACATGCTCATTTTTTGTGAATTTAAGTGACCAGCTCCAAATATGGCCTCCCTTCAGGCCTTGGATTGTGAGTGATTGTGAAAATATTGGCTGTACACCCATCAAGTCCCCCAGGACTCACAAAGAAGGGGGGTGGAGGGCGATAAAACCTGTTAAGCTGTGTTTTTGGCAGGCGGGAGATCTCAATGACAGTTTGTTTGTGGAGGTATAAACAAGCTGTAGCTATAGTGTGGGTTTGGAAGGACCGTGCTAGCTAGCCCCTTGTGTGTGCCTGGGGGGAACCTTACCTTCCATGCCCTGCTCTGGAACACGGACATGTTCTGTGCTCTGGAACACGGACATGTTCTGCGTCGTGTTCCATCATCTGCTCGTCCTGCTCACGGTTCCACCCGAGCTCTTCTTTTTCTGGTACCTCTCTGTCTGACTGTCTGGACTGATTATGAAAAGCTTGTAACTCATAAGGCATTGTTAATACAGCATTGAGTCAATATATGTACTTTATGTTGACAAATAATTCTGTTGGTGAAAAAAAAAAGTGTGAATTTAGATGTTGATTTTATGTTTAGTCAACCCTTTATAAAACATAACAGAAATGTATAGCTGCTCTCCCATATTTATGTAATACTTATATGGGCTTTATGAAGGCATAATGAAGCCTTTATGAGCTGCACTTCATCTAAGACTGGAGCAGATATGCTCCCACATGGCATTCCAGCTGAAATAGGTAACACAGATTTACACCTTGTTAGTTACTCCAGAGGGGGTTTGATCTATATGGGACCACCTTTTGGGTACAGTACTGCTTCATTACATTCCAGAAGAATGTAACAAATCTTAGCTAACGCTGATCTCCAAACCCAGCACCAGACTCCTAGCTTGACCTGTATGTGTCCTCAGAGATCAACAGTCAATTAAGAGCCCCTTCACATTTTTGTTTTTTTTACCCTGAGACTAAAGTGAAGCTCAGGTTAGATCTCGTGCCACTGCCTCGCTAATTGGAACCAGGGTCTGTAAAAATGGGAACTTAAGTAAAACATGCCGTAAAATTCTGAAGGCTAACCATAAACTAACCGATTTCTTTCATTCTTTTAAAGGGAACTCTAACTGAAACCTCTGTGTAAACTTTTACGAGGACCCCTGGGGTCACCCGTAAACCCGTTAATAGAGATGAGATATGAGTGGGGTGCTTGGGCCTCCCATTTCGTTCACTTTTTTTGTGTGTTTTTGTGCATTCTTAGGAAGGGTCAAGTGCTGTTCTGAGGCAAATGCTGCCAAGTCTCAGCTGTCATTTATATCAAAGAGCATGTAGACAGGTTTTAACAGATAAATGTCAACACATTCAGGTATAGTCCCTCCATTTTGTCTGGTTTCTCTGACACCATGTTGAGGATGACAGCAAGTGGGCACTTGTATACTACACTGGGATGTGCCTTTAAAAGATGAGCCTCACACTGTTTTAGTGGTGTTCGTGTGGCGAGGCCTCCTTTATGTTCTTTTTGAAAGATCTTGTTAGCTCCCAGAATATTCCTTGATTTTTGTCAGTAGTTCCCATGAATTATTCCACTTGAGATTGAGATATGATGATACTGGGATTATTAAAGAAGAGTTCAGATTCCACACACTGTAGGTCACTTTCAAGGTAGTGTAGATTGAGGTTATTACCAAAACAGAGTGAGCATTATAAGAATATCAAACAAGAAAATAATCTCTATACGTAGGGTGGTACGTATGTCCACAATTATCGGCCAATGTATGAATCAACTTCTTACATTCCTGCGTTCCTCAGCACCTCCATGCAGTGTCGCCTGTGCAGTGTTGCTTGTGAAGTTGTGTGGATCAGTGGTTCTCAACTGGCGTTGTCTGGTAAAAAGTAGTTCTGCTTTTGCGGCAGGATACTCTCCTGTGCCGTGCCACGGTGAACCCAATACCAAGGGGTGTTATGCCGAATTTTGCATGCCTGCTGGCTTGCTTGCATGTCTCACATTCTTCACTGAATGAATGTGAGATGAGGTGATACTGTACACAGCTAGCTGTAAAAGCCAGCTAACTACAGTAGCTAGCTGTATATCTTATCCACATTGCAACCGTATTTCTCTATGAATCAAATGGTTTTATCAGCATATATTTTTGTGCCATTTTGGGTCGACTGTGTGAAGATCAGGTAGGCTACTTGGCAGCCACAATCAACTCAGTAAGGACCCTTCAAATCAAACTGTGATGTGTTATCAGTACATTGTTTATTTGATTGAGTGTACTGTAGCAGACTTTGGCATTTTTCCTCATTTAAAAACATTGAGTTCACCCTCAGAAATATTATTGCGGTCAAGCCATAAGACACTTAAAATTTACAAGTTACACATTTACAACTGCAATATTTGTAATGTTGTAATTTTGGTACTGAGTATAAGTGTTTATCTGTAGCCGGCAGTAACATATCTCTGTGACTCTACACTGTACATTACATGTGACAAATAAAGGAATCTTGAAATCACAGTCAAACCAGCTGCCATGTTATTCCCTTCTGCATGTGAGGTTTTTCAGTGTCTCACCAAGGAGGTTATGACTTGGGAGAAAAATCACTGTGGAAGCCTTGACGTCTTTTATACAGACTAACAAGGTATCATATTTAATATATTATGAAAATGAAATTGTCTGTTTCCAATTACTAATTACACTTCAGAAATGTATTTCACTTCCAGAACAAATCACGGTGGAATTTCAGAATAAAGACCTTTCAAATATACAGTACTGTGCCAAAGATTTAGGCAGGTGTGAAAAAATGCTGTTAAGTAAAAATTCTTCCAAAAATAGAAGTATTAATAGTTTATTATTTATCAATTAACAAAATGCAAAATGAATGAACAAGAGAAATCAAATCAATATTTGCCTTCAAAACAGCATAAATGATTTTAGGTACACTTGCAGACAGTTTTTGAAGGAAGTCGGCAGGAAGGTTATTCCAAACATCTTGGAGAACTAACCACAGATCTTCTGTGGGTGTAGGCTGTCTTAAATACTTCTTTCCCTTCATGTAATCCAAGACAGACTTGATGAGTTCTTTATGACTTTGGCTGTATGTTTGGGGTTGTTGTCCTGCTGCAGAATACATTTCGGGCCAATCAGACGCCTCCCTGATGGTATTACATGATGGATAAGTATCTGCCTGTATTTCTCAGCATTGAGGACACCATTAATCCTGACCAAATTCCCAACTTCATTTGCAGAAATGCAGCCCCAAACTTGCAAGGAACCTCCACCATGCTATCGTTGCCTGCAGACACTCATTATTGTACCGCTCTCCAGCCCTTCGGCAAACAAATTTCCTTCTACTACAGCCAGATATTTCACATTTTGACTCATCAGTCCAGAGCACCTGCTGCTATTTTTCTGCATCCCAGTTCCTATGTTGTCATGCATAGTTGAGTCTCTTGGCCTTGTTCTCACATCGGAGTTATGGCTTTTTGGGCGCAATTCTTCCATGAAGACCACTTCTGGCCAGACCTCTCCGAACAGTACATGGGTGTACCTGGGTCCCACTGATTCTGCCAGTTCTGAGCTGATGGCACTGCTGGACATCTTTCGATTTCGAAGGGAAGTAAGCATGATGTGTCTTTCATCTGCTGCATTAAGTTTCCTTGGCTGACCACTGCGTCTACGGTCCTCAACGTGGCCGTTCCTTTGTGCTTCTTCAAAAAAGCTTGAACAGCACATCTTGAAACCCCAGTCTGCTTTGAAATCTTTGCCTGGGAGAGACCTTGCTGATGCAGTATAACTACCTTTTGTGTTGTTTCTGTGCTTAGTCTTGAATGTCCGTCACCCAGTTTTAAGCCTCCTACACAGCTGCTTATGTTTCAGTTAATGACTGTGTTTCAACCGACATAATGAAACTGATTATCATTAGCACCTGTTTGGTACTGTATAATTGTTTTATCATACGCCTGACTATAATCCTACAAAATCCCTGATTTTGTGCAAATGTACCTATATGAATTGAAGCTGGTTTGAAGGCAAAGGGTAGTCACAGCAAATATTGGTTTGATTTAGACTTTTCTTCTGTTCTCTCACTTTGCAATTTGTAAATTGATTTTTTTTTTTAAATGCTATTTATATTTTTGAAAGCATTCTTACTTTACAGCATTTCTTCACACCTGCCTAAAACGTTTGCAGAGTAGGCTACTTTATATTGTGCACTAAAACACAATATGTTCCACTCAGAATACTATTAAAACAAAACTGTTTCCAATTCCACCTCAGAGACATTCTAGAGAATCTATCCTCAGACCCGGACAAAACCACAGCTGTCTCCGGACTCTGGACAGAAATTATACTTTCTTTTTTTGTATTATTTTTGAGACATCGCCACTACGCAATGAGTCAAAACTCTCCACTTTCTCCGCTGCAAGCAACACTTCAAATGTCCTCTGCTTCAAGGGGTTGGCATTGGCAGTGTTGCCATATTTGGAGGTTTTTCATCCATGTGGGCTACCTTTGATCACATTGGGCAGTTGGGAAATTGTCAATCTGATCTGGCAACACTGGAGTCTTGAGTTGACAGCGCAGATGAGTTGACAGTGTAATTAACATTAGTTGCGTCTGCAGACTACAGTTAGCTAGCTAGTACCTAGCTAGTAGCTAGCTTGATACTAGTTTTAGCCTGTTATTTCTAGGGTAGCTACAGTAAAATGGCTTGTTCAAATGTGGCCAAAAGAAAAGCTGAAAGTGAAAATAGGCAATTCAGATGAATGTATTGAAAAAATATGCCTTCATCCTCCCTCCAACGAGCACCAAACCAATGTGCTTATGCCAACAAAAGGTAGCTCTTGTGAAGTGGCAATTTGAAACGAAACAAAACATAATCTTTTTGAAGCGACCTTTCCTCAGAATTCAGAGCTAACATTTCTGGTGAGAACCAGAAAAATCTACGGGATCAAATTAGACGAGGAGAGGAGACATGAGGTGAGGAGATAGGAGGTGAGGAGAGAAGACAGGAGGAGAGGAGATAGGAGGTGAGGAGAGAAGACAGGAGGAGAGGAGATAGGAGGTGAGGAGAGAAGACACAAGGAGAGCAAGAGACAAGGGGAGAGGAGACAGGAGAGGATATGAGAGGAGACAGGACTTGAAATGGTTTGATTCACCTTTGTTGGGTGGGGGGGTGGGTGAACAATGGGGGGGCGGTGGGGAAATTGTGATTTGTATTATAATTGTTTTCTTAAAAGACAGACCTTTGGATTATTGGGGAAGAAAATGTGGACTTTCAGGATTTGTATTTGAGTACCCCTGTTCTAGAGGACCCCAGGTAGATGCAGCTGTGTCATGGCAAGTGTATTTTGAACTGGCATAAATCTTGAAGCTGAATCTTATCTACATGTAGATCAATATGTGCCCAATCATTTTGGTTTCTGGCATGAAATTAAAAAAAATGTTTGCTTCGGTTTCTGGTGTATGTCGGAGGTGATGATTTGAATGGAGAGTTTGAACTGATTCAGTGGGTTTATCTGCCCCTGGTGTTGTGAGTAATGCTTTCTGTAGCCTCCATGTGTGCAGCCCCACAGAGTTTGATGTATGGGTCACGGATTTATTCACTGATATTTAATAGATAGATAGATAGATAGATAGATAGATAGATAGATAGATAGATAGATAGATAGATAGATAGATAGATAGATAGATAGATAGATAGATAGATAGAGTACACACACATGCACGCACGTACACACACAAACACACACACACACAAAGTCACACACATACACACAGTTATAATTTTTGAGAAAATGAGCAAGACGCCTTACTTCAAATGCATTGGTGGTAAATTGATCCTAGACTAAAATAAAACAAAGATTGTATAATTGTGCAGCCACTGCCAGAGAATAATATTGCACCTCTCATCATGGCCGAGTTAGTGGGTATAACGTATTGTCCAGTTGGGTTAGATATCCTCAGCTTTTCTTGTCTCATCCACTGTGTGCCAGTACCTCATAAGAGGGATATTACTATCAAATACATTGACTCAAATATGTACTTGGACCTGAAAAACATCACAGTATGCAAACCTTTCACCAGGACTCAATATATTATAACATGGTATAACATGTATGCTGTGTATTGTGATACTGTGAGTTTCAACTGATACCACAGTTGTTATCTTCACAGAGAGAGTTTGTTTCCACTTGGGGCAGATGAGAACATGTTCATATTTCTGGTTCATTTTGTTAAATCATGTCTCTAGGTTTTCTTTTATTCTCTCATTTACTTTGACCTGAATCACAGTTAATGAGGATGTTGTTGTTGTTGTTGTTTTTTGGGGGGGTGGAGATTTGCAGGCGGAGAATACAGCATATCCACAGACTGAATCAAGTGACCACTGAGTCATAGCAAATCTATTAGCACAGGAATGATGATGCCGCTGAAAAATCTGACAAAACTATTTGTTAATTTTACAAATGATAATGATTTTTTGCTCGGATGGCCCCCGGGCAACGAAAATACATAAGTCCAGCAGAACGTCATGTTGTAGTTCATGTGTGATGCAGTGGTCGGGGGGGGGCAGCCGTCTACATTTTTTAGTGCAACGTTAACCATCTCAGGTTACCTTGAAGCCTGAGCCAGCCGAGTCCACAGACCACCCTTCGATTAATCTTCCCCTTGTAGCGCCTTATAATTTGCCATTACAAAAGCCATTAAACCTGGGGGCCTGATTCTGGGCTCGGGGGACTCCTTTGGAGGAGGGTGCGAGGCAAGAATAGGCCTCCAGTTGGCCCTTTGGACCCGGGACGAGCCCCCAGAAAACAGACAGGTACTTAAAACAGGGTGAAAAGATCACTTTAAAGAAAACAAGGATGATTAATGGGGAAAAATGAGGGCCTTTAGGTTTCTTTCATCTGGGCCTGATTCAGGTCTTCAGTGAGTCATTAACCCATAGGACAACTGTCCAGTGCATACGTGAGAAATGAAGTCCCAGGACTGGGTTCAGACAAATGTTTATGCCTCGGAATGAAAGTACAACTGGGGGGATCGTTATAGTAAGCCGATATTAACCGCTCTAGCTATGACTGGTCTGGGCCACATTTACAGATAAGGATTAGAAATACATCTAATGGAGATCATGTTTGAGATGCATCATGTTGATAATCAGGAAGAAAATATTCAAGACATACAATACTTTAGTAGCACAAAGAGATAAAACAGGACTCGCAGAAGTAGTTTTAAAGCGTGCTTAAACGTCCCCCACCCTCAGCTCATCGATCAGCAGAGCTTCGGAAATTGGTATCAAAAGAATTGGCCAATCAAAAACACGTCATCTCAGACAGGCAGTGGAAAAAATAAACTGTTTGATTGGATAGAATGCTTTGATTGCAGAAAACAACAATTTGCTCTGCAGTGTGTGAGCTAGCTGGCTAAAAATCGGAGAAATTAATTTTAAGGACTCTTCCTGCCACTTGAGCTGTTGCCTGGCCTCACAATCTAGCTACAGTAGGCTATATCACACATACACTCTTCATCGTATTGTATTTATCTGTAATGAACCCATCTTGGAGTTGGCAGCAACATTGTTGACTATAAACTGTACATTAGTATGTGTCAAATAATCCGAATTCTGAATTGGTTGGGGCAGCAATCAGCCCTCATTCATATTTTTCTATCAGGCGCAAAGCGGCACATTGAGGTCAGCAGCTGAACGATAAATGCCGAAGCTGGCTCCACACGCAGGCGTAAATAACATGGTTTTGGATGGAGAAGCCAGAGCACCGGCATGGTTCGTGGCAAGTACGAATCCACACACCTGGACAGAAGTGAAATCAAATCTATCCTGAACTCCGTCTCTCCTCTCGTTCTGCCATGGCAGTGCTCGGTGAGAGCGGTTCTGGGTCAAAAGGCAGCGGAGTGATTTGAGTTCAGGTCACACTCAGAGACGGTTTCACAGAGTAATGTGTTTCAAAGCTGTTGTATTTCCCGAACCAGAAACCCCAACATGTGTGTCTGGGACTTGCTATCATTACTTCTTGCGGCTCATGTTTTATAATAAAACTTATTTTTTTATCACTGATAGTTGTATTTTGATCGGGCCAATATCTTTTGTTGATACTGTACCTGAGTGGTTATATATGATATAGTGATCTATATATATATAATGGTTAGACTTTCATTCATTACACATAAGCATTTAATGATGACTAAACCCCACTAATGATGGACAACAACTGAAGCTTAGATAAATCAATGTACGGTATTTTCGAGAAGATCAATAAACCAATTCCTCTTGCTTATGTTCCTTTGTCTACAATGATCACTCCACTACTGATTCAATCAGAGCAAATTATCTGGCTGTGATTTATCTCTCCTAAATTGAGTTTCTTTCACACTCCTGGTCACAGGAGAGTAGGCGGTGCCTGCTGGGATGGAGAAATAATCATTCATTAACCTTTGAACTGAGAGGAGTGTCAATTGAGTCACCCGAGTGTGTTTCTTCACTGTCGTCCTGCTCCACCACAGAGCCGTGGCAAATTGACAATTTACACACTGGAGCCAAACTTTATTAACCTGCTATATGGTTTGATGCAGTCACTTGATCAGCTAATAAACTGTGGCCAAAGCTCATGTCTGGGTTACATGTGTTTGAGGGAAAGTGTTTGAAAGGCTGTTTCTCTGTCCTGGTAATGTGGAAAAAAGACCAAAGGAAGAAATAAAGGGAGAAATTGTAGGGCTGCTCGCGAATGCATACATTGTGCCTAATTTATGACGTGTGACGAGCTCAAAGAACTGGACACAGCGTCCCACTGGCCATTTAAGCCTTTGGCTTTTATTTCCACCATAAACCGCTACAGATCTGGTGTGTTGTTTTTTGCTCAGCGGGTTCTGATTTCTTACATGGTAAAATTCCAAAGAGAAATCTACATGAAAACTACATTCGGTACTACAAAGGACTACACACTAGCCTACTATACATGGCTGAATATGTTTTCAAAAGAGAGGTTTTGGCCATTTATGTTTTTGCTTTTAAACATTTACCACATTTAACATATTGTATCTTTATTTCAAGGAAAATGTTGGTTGAAATGGCTGAACATAGATAATTGCAAACATCATCAAATATCCCTTATGGAACCAGGCCAGGTCCAGCCTGGCTTATGTGCGAGGCTGGCTTGTTTCTGTTCAGGACTGGTAGGACGGAAGCTAGTCATGCCGCTGAAATAGCTGTGAATTGAAATGACATGAAATAATGTCTGATAAATAAAGATGGGTCTTGTCACCTGGACACATCAGTTCCAATGCTTCCAATGCTAATGCAGCACAATGAGAGTGGGATAGCCAGTTAGCTCATGAGCTCACAACAACTAGCAGCAGCTTCCATAACATTAATGGTAGCGGTCAGTGGCTAAAGCAGTTACACTGATGATAACATAAAGTCACCCCCACCAGGAACCCCGGTCTCCTGGGTGGGAGTCCAATGCTCTCACCACTACTCTACTTGTGCAGTGGAGATCGGCGGGTGGGTTTTGGTGTCCTTCTTCCAGTCCCTAGTGTGGGTTGGGGTTATAATATGGGTTGGGTTTGGGACAGGATCTGATCTATAAGGCAAGGGGTAAAGGTTGGAGTGAAAGGATGAACATGTGGAGGTTTGGGGTATAGTCCCATAAAGTCATCCCCACCGGGTCTTCAACCTCAGTCTCCTGGGTGGGAGTCCAATGCTCTCACCACTACTCTACTTGTGCAGTGGAGATCGTCGGGTTGATTTTGGTGACTTTCTTGATTTTGGTGTGCTGGGACTACTGCCTCTTGTAGTGCCAACAGAGAAATGCAGGCCAACATTGTCCGCAGTAACGGAGGGAGGGAGCGATAACCGGATGAACGCTATACTAGGTGCGCTGGCTTACAGCCACGCACAAAAAAGCATCAATACATTAAGCTCATTCCTCCATCACCACCTAAAGCTGTGCCAGTCAACAGTCAGTCTAATCACCAAAAATAAACCACATGTAGGCGTAGAGCGACTGGTGCATCACATCCCATACAAAAATGAATTACTATAGGATTTGAAGTGTCCTACTGCTATTGTAATGAGGACTGTGCAGTAGCGTATCTTGCACAGGGTCTTCTCCGACATTGTTATTACTCCCAATGCCCCCCCCCCCGCACACCCCGTACACACACACGCAGATAGGGAGAGAAACTACGCACGTAGGGGTCAGTGGCATCTGGTGGGTCCTAGAATCGGGTAAGCCAGGACCAACGAAGCACGCACGTGCAGCGCACAATCTTTTGGGGGGTGCGCTGTCAAAGCATGCCCTGATGGGTTTCACAGCACCAGAAGGGCGCTGAGCATTGGCATTTATAGGTAAAAACATACAGGAAAACTATAGTAGCCTAGGCTAATTATGTTTTTTTTAACACATCAACAAAGGCCAATAATTTGAGAGCGAGCGAATAAGAGGGCAATATTTAGGCTGAAACAAGCAAGCTTTTAGGGACACACTAAATAAACTACAAGGTCATTATATGACAACAAGCCAAGCACCACGAAGAGGAATGACAGGACGATAAAATACACCCCCTTAGGACACAGCCCTCAATAACCTACTCCCCTACTTCACTAATCAGTGTTTATGCTACTATCCTACTAGGCTACTAGGCGTATTAGCCCACCGCTCCAGGTCTTGATTTGGTCTTGATTTGATTTGGTCTTGACTTCCGTAAGATATAATAATTTTACCTAACGAGCTAGTAAGACCGGTGTCAATGGACCGTAACGTGGACTGTATTTTCATGAGGACTGTAGGGGGCGACAGAGCACTACCAAAATGCTAAACACGGATGAAAATGAAGCAATATGGCAAAATACAAGACGCATTTAAGTCAAAAACAGTCTGAAAGTCGATTTTCATGCCTTCTTTCACTAAAAGAAGGTGCAAAAATCTAGTTTTATTTGGATTTGTATGGGTAAGCCAGGCTTACGCTGGCTTATAGGAGCAATCGCCACTGGTAGGGGTGCCAGTAATTTGCAACACTTAGGACAATTTAATTGTTCCTACCAAAACGTAAACAACTATAATTCCACACCAAAACGAAGTCCATCACAAGAGTACGACAACTCGTGCTCAAACATCACAACACCTTTGATCAAACTGAAAATAGCCCTGCCAGTGCTAACCATCTCTGGGCTACTGTATAACATTGCATTCATAAGCCATCGTTTTGACACCATAATAAGGGGAAGCTGTTGTCAACGACATGCAACAACAGGTCCTTATCTCTCACATAGCAGCAAATTCACATACATTGCCAAAATTATCAATCTGAAATGCATAAAGCTGCAAAGCAGGACTCACCATTTCATTAGGTTTTGCTAGCCGCTAGCCATCTCCGACTCCCCGGGCCTTGAGTTAGCTAGCTAACACTAGCTAGCGTGTTAGCTAGCACTAGCTAACCTTAGCTAGCTATCATTAGGCTTCAATTCCTGAACTTAGCTTTAGCTTAGCGTGCAGCCAGGTTATGGGTTATTGTTTACTTCAGATATTACTCTACATTTCAACCAGACACCCCAGTGAAACCAGGTAGTCAAAATAACTTACCTGATATAAAATGGGCACCGCAAACGTGGGCATTTCTGATGATGTCCTCAGTCCAGTCCGTAAGCTTAATGGCGTGTAGCCACAGGTGACTCCGGTTCCTCTGAAAAGGCCGGTTTCCTCTTGAAACGAATAAAGTTTGCCACTAGAGCGCCGATTTGTACACCCGTAGACACAACAGCCAGACATCTTGATGGTATATAAAATACTAGTCTTTGCACTAAAATACGGCTCGCTCTGAATTCGTCTGTCTCCCCCTGCTACTGTATCAAGCGACATTGACTCTTCTTGGTGTGACGGCTTACGCCTCGCACAAAAAGGAAACTGTTAGCTTACAGTTCCTGCATCCTACTCTAAGAATATCTACTCCCCCCCATCTTCACATCACACTAGTGTGAAGATTAAGAGAAAGCTCCAAGTAAAGCAAGTTGGTGTGGAGTTAATGCTGAAGACAGACATGTAAAGCAGGTTGATCTATAGACAGACAGGTATAGCAAGTTGGTCTGAGTTAATGCTGTAGACAGACAGGTACAGTATAGCAAGTTGGTCTGAGTTAATGCTGTAGACGCAGGTAAAGCAGGTTGGTCTGGAGTTCAAGTTAAAGACAGACAGGTAAAGCAGGTTGGTCTGGAGTTCAAGTTAAAGACAGACAGGTAAAGCAGGTTGGTCTGGAGTTAAAGACAGACAGGTAAAGCAGGTTGGTCTGGAGTTAAAGACAGACAGGTAAAGCAGGTTGGTCTGGAGTTAAAGACAGACAGGTAAAGCAGGTTGGTCTGGAGTTAAAGACAGACAGGTAAAGCAGGTTGGTCTGGAGTTAAAGTTAAAGACAGACAGGTGAAGCAGGTTGGAGTTATTCTGCCCATGCTCACTGAATTTGGTGTTGATTCTGGACCGTAAAGCTCCTACCTACGCACAGTAGCAATAAACCCAAGGAAAGCTGCAAGATCTTTTTTTCTCTGATATTATTAAGAGCTACAGTTGTGTGAGGCTTGACATTGTGCAACAACAAACCAAATGTCATCACTGCTACCAAAACGCTGCTGCAGCCTCCTCAGCAGAGAACAGCCGGTGTAATGAAAGCATGGTTTGGTCTGTTAGTACTGGACTGACCTTTTATACATTTACAGTTCTCCTGACATTTCTCCAGATGTAGAGGAAAACAAAGAGTGGGTCGCTAAAAGAGAAGTCAGGATTTTTTCTACTTTATTTTGCCCGTTACAGAATGGCTTTTATTGATCCAAACCCCTGGGTTTATAGAAGGTTGGTGTTCCATGTTTGTAAACACTAACTTGCTGCTGTTCCATTATAGAACATAGTATGGCTGTTATTAGTTTTCATGACTGCTGGGCATCACTATAGGGAGTTTAAAGGGGCACTCCGAGATTCTCAACATATGACTTACCAGCAGGATCCTGAGATTTTTTTAAAGATGAGTGTTGAATTTGTTTTTCCAATTAACTTAGAATAGAACAAAATAAGACTTTTCTCTGTCGTTATGTTAGCATTGTGCTGGCCTACAGACAGAAGACTCATAAAGATTACAATGTGCATGCTATTACAACATCACAAAACCTAGCCATTACATCCATTCTAATTAAAATGATTATTGATCAAAATATAATAAAGGAAAAACCTGAATGATGGAGTTCACTCTTGTTTCGTGCCACAGCCTAGGTTTCCATGTTTTTGTTTATATAATTCTGTACAGTAATCCTTTAAACACTTCTCTCCTCCTGTCACATGTCTGTGACCCGACGATGGCGAGAAAGAGCTGCTTAATAATTCAGGAGAGCGAGATTAAAAAGTGAATTTGCCAGGCGCTTTATTAAAAGGCAGGGTAATTACTTCAGAATGGAGTGTCACTGCTTCCATAAGGGAGGCCTAATGTGGTTACAGGCACCTTGCATGTAATTGCTGAAAATGAACAATGCCAACAAAGAATAGCTTATCCATGTGAAATCCCCAACCCACACCTGATTCAATAACATCTTAGAAAATGATGACTGGGATCTGCCATAGTCTTTGGCACAGAGTTGGGGGTTATTATACATTATAACATTACTCTGTCTGCTTTCATGATTTTATTGTTTTCGTTTTATCTTTACATTGATAGTGAAACAAGATACATTCAAATGATAAGGTGTCTTCATAGTCAATAGGTTGAGATGGAGTTGAGATGGTTGTTTCTTGCATCTCTTTGATGCAATCTTTGATGCAATCTAATCTGTGTGTGTGTGTGTGTGTGTGTGTGTGTGTGTGTGTGTGTGTGTGTGTGTGTGTGTGTGTGTGTGTGTGTGTGTGTGTGTGCGTGTGTGCGTGTGTGTGTGTGTTTTATGCTCATACATTTTCACTTCTCTATTAGTTACTAGGCTCATATTGCAAATCTGTTAATTTGTGTATTTCCAAAGTACAATGTGATTAACTTTTATATTTCATATTATAATATAATGAAATATTGCTGGGTACATGCAAAATAAGATAAAAGCAGTTAGTGTGATGTTGGAAGTTATGTTATATGTTATATGTTATATGTTAAAAGTATTACAAAGCTCTTTTTATTATTCTTGTCCTGTTTCACAGTTCTCAGGGTTATGTCACTTCTTCTTCAGTGTTCAAATCTTTTTCGGATTTAAATGTGAGCTGAAACACAAATCAATGAGTCCAGCTGTTTCTATGGCTCAACCTCGTCATGTCAACAGTCGCATGTGTACGTATGTATTAGTACTGGGCTCTCTCTGTCCACAGGCACTACATCACAAACCAGGGAGTTGCTACCAGATGGTTAAACAAACACATCGCCCAACTGCCCATAACTCAAATCCACTTAGCACCCCTTGTCAACATCTCACTCGCCCACTACCTCTCCAATCTTGTGTTTTTTGAGGGAGAGAGGGAGGAAGAGGGAAAGAGGGAGGACGAGGGAGGAAGAGGGAGGAAAAATCCAAGAATAATGAGAATCTGGAAGAAATTCTTGCCCTGTGTGTTTTATTTTAATCAGTAAGGTCATCCATCCTGAGTTGTCTCTCTTTCTGTCCCTCTGTGTTCTCTCTCTCTCTCCCCTTCCTCTCTAATAGGTGTATTGAATGCTGAGGGGGAGTAGAGAGACACCTGGCCTGACAGCGCGTGTTAGGGTCATAGAGACAAAGCCTAAATGTGATGCGCGACTGAGGCTGTTTTGTTGGTGCACTTGGGGAGTCGCCCAGGACTCAGGGCAGGGGTTAAGAGTTTGGAGGTCACGGGGTCATCCCATTTTCCCTTTCTCTAGGCCTCATCCCCGTGCTTAAAGCCTCAACGGCATCCTTGAGAGGGTAATTTATTATCCTGCTGGCTGTCCAGCTTGGACTGGAGAAAGGAGAGCAGGGAATTACGCTTCCAACTTAATGAGTGCTTTGTTGTTGTTTTTTCCAGAGGACATACCTGATATATATATTGTATGATACCTGCATGCCTCATTTGTTAAGGTACATTCAAGGCTATCATGATCCTTAAGATCCAAGTCTTGGACTTTACAGAAGAGTCATGCTAATTTGATTAATTTAATTTTTAAAGGAGGAGCAGAAAGGACTCACTGGTACAACTTGTCTTGCTTCAATTTGTTCCTCAAAAAGGAGATTCTCTTCCATCGGTTCACTGCTAGATATAACTCAGTACTGGTGTCCGTCCTCCAGCTCTTCTGTGGAGGCTCTCTTAATAAAGATCATTTTAATGAGTAGGCTGCAGGGCCTGAGAGGAAGACTGTGGAGGTTCATAAGTTTCATCTGGAATCCTTGCAATGTTGATACTGCCTCAGTTAACACCATTGCAGTACGGGTGAAAAGTTAAGAGATAAGTGTTATCTCAGATGCATAATTGTCAAAGGCGTGAATGCAATCTGTGTCCAAATGTAGGCCGCTGATGACAGTCAAAACTGTTTTTTTTCTCCTTGGAATGTGCAGAGGATGATTTTCACATCAAACACACTTCAGATCTGTCACTCGTGTGGGTGTGGATAAGGGACTGGCACTCTGTGGCTTGAGGGAGTGAAAACGAAACCAGATTGAGTTATGTCATCATAGTGCCTCTACAGTACCTACCCTCACGCAGGCTAAGATCAAATTGTTCATATTGTTCCCCGATAGATATGAAGAAGTGAGAGAGAAAGATCAAACAAAGTCCATATGAGCGCATAATAGTATCATGTTCAATTGGAACGAATTACACACTGGCTTAATTTTACCATTATGACGCAAATAAAGGAGAGTAAAGGGAGGATTTGAGTTGAGCAGGGGTGACAGCGGGCCAGACGAGAGTGAGAGGGACGGGAGAGGGACCTGTCGTCCTCGGGCCTGATAGAGCAGAGGTTCTCACGGAGTGGGATGTAACTTAAAGAGGCCGCATTTATCTCCCGAGTCCAAACGCTGTCCCTGCTTAGATAACTCTGCCAATGGTCGATGATGTCATCCCTCCGGCGTGCGGTGATTGATACATCCTGGCGGCCGTTATAAACGGAGGCCTGCAGGACCGCGGGGGGATGCAGGGGGGGGATGCAGGGGGGGGTGCAGTGGAGAGAGTTTCCACAGATAGTGACGTCCAAATGTGAGCAGAGCCCAGCGTGGGGCTCATTCCACGGGGCCAAGCGCCACATACCTGCAGGCCGTGAGACGCAAGCGCACGCTCTTCATGACCAGACTCCCTACAGACAGGTTTGATGCTTGGAAGCAGCCCGTCCGATGGAAGGATGGAGGGAGGGGCAGGGACTGATTATGAACGTTCACTCCATCTTCGCCGATGGTTCTGTTACATATCAGGGGGGCGGGGGGAGGGGCGGGGGGAGGGGCGGGGGGGCGCCGTGAGTAAGTGCCTCACAGATAGAGTCCTTGAGACATGCTGAGATGTGCTCAACAGGGGGGCTCATCCGCCGCCATGACTCAAAATTTGTCTTGGTGCGTTATGTCTTTATTAAGCCATTTCACAACCCTCTCCAACACTTCCTTCATAGGCTCTATGAATGTCTGTTAGGCCTTACTAGTGCAGGTGTCCGTTGGGGGCTTGTGCCTATTCTGCAGAGGACAGGTTGTCTTACACTAATAAGCTAAGCCTTAGCAATGGGGTGAGGTGCAAGTGTACTGGAGTACAAGAAAATGCATTTTTGATGTCATGGCCCCTTTAAAGCAACTTTGCAGGTTTTCAGTTTGTGTTTAATTTAGTGGCACTTGTGGACAAAAGCTTTCCCAGAAACTGCATTTCCCATGAGCACCATCGCTAGTAAATCTCTTGCCTAACCCAGAATTCGTTTTGAAAACCAACAAAAATAAGTTACTTGTCAGGATAATAACAACAAGGTAAATAATTTTGTTTTTTTCTGAGCAGATATCTACAGAATAATCGACATAGAAACAGCCAATGTTGTTGCGGATGTCCACATTTGCTAATTGTAGGTAATGTAGAGGCAACAGTATTAAAATGGTTATTTTAGAACCAGTCAAAAAATCTTTCTAGTAGCTTGAAGAGACTTTAGACAGACAGTACAATAGCCATGCATTGTACTTTTTTTTCCTATGCAGCTTACCATATATGAAAATGAATTTTTGATGGTATGGCCTTTGAGAGACAGACAGACATGAGAACTCTTCTAGTTGCACCACCATGTATTATAGCCTACAGTCAACCGTCACCAGTGTTTTGACTTTTTGATTTAGTTTTATTCGTATTCTTTTGACTAAAAATGCTATTTAGTTTTAGTCATATTTTAGTCATCTGAATTGTTTGTTTTAGTCTAGTTTTATTTGACTAAATAGCATTAAGATTTTAGTCGACTACAGTAAAAAAAACAAAAAAAACATTCTAAATTCATTTTTATTTAGTTACCGTCTCGTGAATCTAGCGTCTTCAAATCTAACTATCTACATTAATCTAACTATTTCAATGCAGGGATGTCTGTATTTACAGAACCGCTCATCCAAACAACTTAAAAATTGTAACATTGACACTGGCACTGCGAATTCAAGCCACTTACAGATCCTGTAACTTTATCACATCAGTATCGGCTCCAACCCCCCAACCTGTTGGCCTGTTGATGATCTGATCACTTGACTCTTTGAGCACCTTGCACCTTGCCCATACAATAGACAACAACACACTCTGCACTACTGTTCACTTGAACATTTGAATATACACCTGACAACACTCGAACTGTTGAACTCTATGCACAACTTTATAGGCTACTTGAACGATATTTAATTGCACTGCCTACATCATCTACACAGACATACAGTAGTCATCCATGATCGGATGGGATAAGTAGATGAGGAGGATACTGAAAGACTGATAGATAACGGATAGTATAGTAAATTGCCAGTTAGGGAACTTTTAAATGTTCAGCTGAGTACCCAGGACTAGAATGAGGAACTGATTAGCACTGATAAGATACAAGGATTTCAATGTACCTGTACCCATACTTGTTACACATACAATAGAAAATAAACTTTCTGTTCTATTCTATTCAGTGCGCGGGACACAGGCAGACAAGACCCACGCAGAAAACCATGCAAATACACACTATGTCTCTCTTTATAGAGAGATAATGTTTCATAAACAGGGGTTTCAACGGCAGCGGCATGGCTTCATTGTTTCCAGGTGAGCGTGTAGCTCAGAGGGATTGAGCTGTGCAGCAGTGGATCAATACCTCTTAAAAGAACATTTACACTGACACATAATCAATGCTGCTTCACTGAACATTCGAAGAGTGAATAACACCTTACATTTTTTGACATCAGTATTGACAGGATCAGGATTAATTGGGTGTTGTTTTTTCTCAGTACAGTGCATCACTGGATTCCAATAAGGTTTGAAAAAAGCACATTATTGATACAGTTTTCAGTTGGAGTATGAGTCCCCTCTCCTGGCTTGACATCACGCTCGTACAGAAACTCATCACACTGGCCCCTTTTAGTTTGTATTGTATGACTCTTATTATAAATAAAGACACTATACTGTGTGTGTGTGTGTGTGTGTGTGTGTGTGTGTGTTTGTGTGTGTGTGTGTGTGTGTGTGTGCGCGAGAGAGAGAGAGAGAGTGTGGTGTGTGTGTGTGCGTGTGTCTGTGTGTGTGAGAGAAAGAGAGAGAATGTGTGGTGTGCAAGTGTGTGTGTGTGTGTGTGAGAGAGAGAGAGATAGAGAGCGATAGAGAGAGAGAGAGAGAGAGAAGAAGAGAGTGTGGTGTGTGTGTGTGTGTGTGTGTGTCTGTGTGTGTGTGTGTGTGAGAGAAAGAGAGAGAATGTGTGGTGTGCAAGTGTGTGTGTGTGTGTGAGAGAGAGAGAGAGATAGAGATAGAGAGCGATAGAGAGAGAGAGAGAGAAGAAGAGAGTGTGGTGTGTGCGCGTGTGTGCACAGGTACATGCACGTGTGCTCACTGGTGGAGGATGTCTTCTAATGTATTGAGAACAGGAGTGGGTAACGAACAGCACAAGGCCCAGGCTTTTCACTGCAGCCTGGCGCGGGAGACAGAACACGAGGGGCAGGAAATTGAGGTGCATTGATCTGTCCTCTGCTGCGCCTCCCCGAGCTCATGAAATCATTAACCCTCCTGACACGGACACAGGAAGCAACACCAGAGTATCTTTGAGAGGTTAATTAAAAATAAAAGTGCTAGGGGGTAGGGCTGGGGCCGGTTTACACCAGGGAACGGTGAACTGACTTCCAAATGAGCTCCCACGCCGGCCAGTTAAACCGGTATGAAGCCTTTGGTTAGTACAGAGATATGTTACCAGGAGCATGTGCGCATGACAGATGATGGAGGTAGAAGTATCTACTAGCTTAAAATCATCTCTTCTGGAGGAGCACCTACTGCTCTTCTTGGCTTTGACATTTCAAACCCCACAATGTATTTGGCTTTGTTCAAACGATCTCTGGATTACAGGTCAAGAGAAAATATATTTGGTGTTGATGCTTAAAAATGTGGCGTATAGACGAGAATGCTTTCCAACAACAGATCATGTCACTTTCATTTATTTTGATAAGACTTTATGAAGAGTCATGATGAGGACAAGTGACAGGTCTCTGGCAATAAGAACAATGCTGTTTTAGGTGACAGATTCAAAAGAACCAGTGTGGACAGGATATAGCAGAACTGTATTAATAGAGCTCTCTGCATTCGCCTTGCACTCATACATTTTTGATAAATCAGTTATTGAAAACGTTGATTACGTTACATGAAAGACACATTAAAGGGAGAAATGTTTTCTCCACACAATCATGTGTATAATAATGTGCACATCAGATCTGTCAATTAAGAAGGCACTGATTCCATTATCTCAATGCACTACTGTAAGTTTTTTTTTATTACTTTGCAGCTGTTTTTACCGAGTAAACAGGTTATGTGTTTGCAATAGTGTGAAAATGTGACACGGATCATGTTAATGGACCTCTATCGACTGGCGTTATTGTTGTGTTTGGTCCTTGGTTACAGAGAAGCTCCTTCTGTCAGCGTTCAACACTGATGCACTTTCTCTCCACAAGCAGCTCTTTCTTTCATTTCTGCCACCCAACTCACACACACACACACACACACACATGCAAACAAACACACATACACACACACACACACTCACACACACACACATGCATGCAAGCAAACACATATGCACACACACACACACACACAGACACACACACACACCAAAAAATGGTCGCAATGACTACTACCACACCAGCTGGACTGACACACACAAGATTTATCCCGACCTGGACATTACCCTACCAAAACCTTCTCACTCTTTCCAGGAGGCATGTGTCATCTAATCCATGTGACAGAAAGGTGTGAGAAATGTGTTTCTCAGTGATTGTACTGTATTAAAATACATCACCCAGTGAACATATTTGAAACAGATCAGCCAGTGGGCAAATTCAAATTACAAATAAACATTTTGCTAAGAGGTCATATTGAAGGATCGTACCTGTCATGCATTGGTGTTTTTTTTGTTTTTGTTTTTTTACAAGTAAGGTTCAGATTGCCAGAATCTTCCGACTGATTGTGTGTTAGCTCCTCAGTCTAACTCTCCTTTGAACACCGGTCAAGGAAAAAAAGTGAAACTCTTCCATATGACATTTTCACTCTGAAGATTCCCCCTGGCTTGGTGCCCTCAGGAAATTGCCTTCAGAGGAAGAAGGAAAACAAATAATTTGAATGCATACTCCACTGCTCTAATGCTCATTTCGATGTTGTCACTTAGAGCAGGGAGAGATGTGCCGCTTTGTGCCGGTGACAGGCTGGCTCAGTGTGTGATGAATGGGACCGTCACACTCCGTGACAGGTCTGTGTTCAATACATGTGGATACAATACGCTCTGCATCCCCTGACAAGCTGATGGGCTTTTGTCACGATAATCTCAGTATGGTTGGGCTCCGTTCAGAGCGCGTGGTCACTGAAGGGCACACCACAGCCTTGGCAAATGCAGAGCTGATGTATGGAGTCAAAAATGGCCACTGATGTCACTTGACTTCAAATCAAAATCCCTCACAATCATTTTTAACTCCTTCCTGTGGAAATGTTTGGGCAGGTAGCTATCATCTTGGTAGATTGTAAATAATTTGCTTTAGTCTGCCAGATCATATATTCAATCCCAGGGCCATGTCTAAGACATGACATTTGACCTACCTGTGGGGTGCATGCACACACACACACACACACACACACACACACACAGACACACTAATTCCTATTGTCTCAATAAAGAGTGAAGAAACAATTCTTATAATAATAAGTATTATTATTATTATTATTATTATTGTTGCTGTTGTTATTGTTACAGTAATAGTATTCTTGTTTCTTATGATTTTATTATAATTTTAATATATTTATATTATATATTATTTTATATAGCACCTTTCCAACAATGCAGTACAGAGTGCAACCTCTTGTAGTTGACAGCTTAACTGCTTCTAAATATACAGTCCTCTCATGCACTGTCATTCTTCAGATTTAGCTTTTCTCTCCTCCATGCTGACTTCCAGGGGTAAAGAATGGGGAACAGTCCAGCATACCATTGGGTTAAAAACTGCTGTCAGCACCACAAATTAGTAACCTTGAGTTTCCACACGAAAAGTGCTTGTTTTTTTTGTTACCTGGAATGGTGCACAGCTACAACTGGGCTCAAGAAAGACTCTCAAATCCCATGGGATACACTCAGCTTTCTCCTAGGAATCATTTCTTATAATTCGGACGGAGTGTTAGCCTATTTCTAATATTTACGACACACTGGGACAGAGTAAGTTATGGGGGAACTTGGGCCGAGACCTTCCTTAGTGTTTTCACTCCCTTAATATTTATGTTTCCAGACATTTTTCCCCATTTATTTTTCCCCTAGCTCTTTTACTATCCATTTAAACATTTCAGCTTCAGCAGAATGCCAAATGTATTGTGCACGTACAATGATTTGAATCACGTTTTGGACGTAACAACTAGCTGCTATCAGAAGTAGTTTGTTGCTGCTCTGGCTCTGCTCTGCTCTGGCTCTGCTCTGGTTCTGGCTCTCCAGCCTGATGTGCTGCAGTATTGCTCAAGTGGTTTCTCCAGCTGACTGTCATCACCAGTCTTGTTAAACTCTCTCACTTCACAACAGCACTTGACAAAGAATGGAGGATGAACAAATAGCATGCTGTGCCTTGATGAAGTCGTCCTTGTTTGCATGCTTTAAGTTCTCACCACCACAGGGTCACACACAGTGAGTCTCTAGGTTTTGTAAACGCATGCTGTTAAGGGCTCCAGCAGCTTGTATTTCACTTACATTGATGTATTGCTCTGTGCAGCTTATTAAACCTCTCGTGTCCTAGTGTCACCCAGGTCAGGTAGGTTTTTGAGTGGCCTTTTGTCTCAGAGAAACAAACTCAGTACTGTTGGAGAGATGTGTTGTCCTTATGGTATTTTGTAGCATCCATGTGCATACAGTATGTGAGAATGTCAGTGTTTGTGTGTGTGTGTGTGTGTGTGTGTGTGTTTGTGCACATGCATGTATTAGTGTGAGTGTGTGTGTGTGTGTGTGTGTGTGTGTGTGTGTGTGTGTGTGTGTGTGTGTGTGTGTGTGTTTGTGCACATGCATGTATTAGTGTGAGTGTGTGTGTGTGTGTGTGTGTGTGTGTGTGTGTGTGTGTGTGTGTGTGTGTGTGTGTGTGTGTGTGTGTGTGTGTGTGCGTGTGTGTGTGTTAAAAGCCGATGGGGTTGTCAAGATACATGTCTTGGGAAAGTTCAACCCTCAGCACTGGATATGTACTTATCCTAAATATTGTGTGACCTGCCCAGCGCCTGACCATTACTCTCTGCTGACTCCTCACAGATTGATTCTCCGTTGCATTAATCCCCCAGATCAGGTGGGTTTTGTCAAAGTGTTAAACTTTAATACTTTGGGTCATTTATCTTTACGGCCAAACCCGGGTCTGTCAGCGGCCAGACGAGCTATTTCCTCATTTGGTTTGTGAGCAAAGTGGCGCAGGAGAGAGCGAGAGAGGGCAGGGCCGCTCACGGCTTAATGAAACCCTGATGTGCGGAGGGGGGAGTGCTCCAGGTCGCGGCGCCTCACCATCTCAACAAACTACGCCTCTCCAGAGAGGTGGCTTCAGTTATTCACTCTTTTTTTTTTTACCTCAGTTGAGAGGAACTGCACTCTGCTCGTAAAATGTTGCACTGACCCAAACCTCATTACCTCTGGACATGCATTGGGGACCAGCAAGGCGCCCAAGTGGCCGAGGATAGAATTGCACGTGATTAATTTGTTGAAGGCTCCCATGGAACATGATGTACTCACAGAGACATTCATCTTCATTCTCCATGATATGTACAGTGACACTGCAGATATGAGTCCCGCGTACGGTCCCAATTAATTCTTGTCCAGGAAAACAACACTTAAAGTCAGTGGTACCATGGGTGTTGTGTCCAGGTTGTGTTATGTTTTAGTGTGTTCTATGGTTTGCATTAATTGCCCTTGAAAGATAAAAGATTCAGATTAAATCCACTTTATTATCACACAGCAACTGACACACCCACACACGTGCAGGAAGTGGTGACCAGAAACACACACAGGCAGATGCGGTCAGCCGATGAAATTTGATCTCTGCCTTTGACCAGCCGTCTGTGCTGTAGTTCCTCCAAGGGCAGCCAGGAGCAGTGGGCAGCTTTCAGCGCCCAATCAAGTGCTCTTGTCCGTCTTGGTCAGGGAAGGACAGAGGGAACGATCTGTTCCTCTGTATGTTTTTTGTGAACAAGAGGAGAACATGCAAACTCCACACAGAAAGGCCCGGGAGATACCCTTTAGTGCGGACAGCCCTGGGGAGAATATGCCCCCCAGTGCCAACAGCGTCCCAAGCGGGAATCGAACTCAGGACCTTCTTGCTGTGAGGCAACAGTGCAAAGCCCCATGCCACATTCTTTATATCCCTAACTCAGTGCTGCAAGAAGAAGTTACAGTATGTACCAACCAAGTAAGTTATTTACTAAGTACATATCATGACAATGTAGTCCTTAGCAATCAGTGTAATAGTGATAACATTGTAAAGAAGTTGAAAAGGTTTTTATTTCATTTCATTTTTTCAGTTGTGTTATGTAAATAATCAAGCCTACTTCATTACTACTCATATATAGTAATTCAATGTCAACTTTCATTAATAAGATTATTCAGGGCAAATTGAAAATAAGGGGTATGGACAATGAATGCCTGTAATTTCCTACTGTCGTTGAATACATCTGAGTTCAAATCCACCACATCATCATGCTCTCATAGAGGTCAGGTTGGGGATACTGTGGCTTTGGATGCCATGTTCAAAGACAAGTTCACCCCACTAAGCTTCCTCCAACATGCAGGCCATGGCAGAGAGAAAGAGAGAGAGAGGGGAGGGGGGGGGGGCAGAGAGAGAGAGAGAGAGAGGGGGGGGCGGGGGGGGGGGCAGAGAGAAAGAGAGAGAGAGGGGGGGCGGGGGGGGGGCAGAGAGAGAGAGAGAGAGAGAGAGGGGGGGGCGGGGGGGGCAGAGAGAGAGAGAGAGAAAGAGTGTGTGTGTGTGTGCGTGCGTGCGTATGTGTGTTGTACATTTGCAGCTGGCATCAGAGTGACTAAATATTTTGAAGAGGAAATGAGTTTTATCAAAATGTTAGCCTAATTTTAAGATTACAATGTTTTCGATGTAAAATTCAAAATGCAAAATTTCAGCTCACACTGAAGTACGATGATAATGACCAGTATGATGATTACATTATTATTATTATTATTATTATTATTATTGTTGTTGTTGTTGTGTTTGTTGTTGTTGTTGTTGTGTTTGTTGTTGTTGCTTTTGTTGTTTTTGTTTTTGTTGTTGTTGGTGGTATTATTGTTATTATTAATAATATTATTAGGCTATTGGTAGTAGTAATAGGCTTATTATTACTGTGAACAATAATGGCAATAACAACAACAATCGTGATGCTGCTACTACTACTACTATAATAATAATAATAATAAGTATTATTATTATTATCGTTATTATTGTTATTATTATATTATTATTATTAGTAGTAGTAGTAGTTATAGTAGTATTGTTGTTGTTATTAATAAGAATAATAATCATAATAATATGCATATTATCAAAATGATCTTGTGTTATCCTCGTATGTCATTGTTGTTGTTATTGTCATTATGATGATGATGATGATGATGATGATGATGTTTTTGTTTTTGTTTTTTTATAATCGGGCCCTATACTGGACAAAATTATTAGCAGAACAAAAAAAAGAACAAAAAAGACTGAGTTGCTTTCATCATTGTTGATAATAATGAAAATGAACGAAGATGTTTAACTTTATCTTCCACAGCTCGTCTTTGTCCTGTTTCATATCAGTTTCCTTGGATTACTATCTCGTTTCTAATAGGGTACAGTAATAATACGCCTCTAATGAAGCCAATCAAGGCTCGCGGGCCAGGAACGTATAGGCCTAATGCGCTCTAATACTGCTCAACCCTCTCGCCGGGTGCTTGCCCTCCCACATCTTCCTTTATGATCTTAAATGGACCCTAGTGGGGCATTAGCGTGGACCAACACGACTCCCGGGGTGCAGTCCCTGACCCGCAGGAGAACATAGCCTACCACAAAGGTGAGTGGGCTGTGAAGCCGTTTGGCACTCCGTGTTTGGGGCTCTACTCTGTTGGGAATCCAAACATTTGTCAACCAGTAAAAAAGGGTAAAACAACAGGTAAACACGAAGGAGCACCATAATAGATTGTTATTGTTTTAAGGGCGTTGCAGAGGGATACAAAAGGTAAATGGACCATTTCATCCTTACATCCCGAAACGCCCACACACACACACACACACACACACACACACACACACCCGCAACAACAACAGTTCCACGAATAATGCCGTCCACTGCTCACGATTGTGTTTGTGTGCGTATGCGTGTTATTAACACGACCTTTCAAAACAGCTTGAAGATTGTCTGCATTGCCTCCTTGAAGTGGTGCTTTACGTATAGCCTAAAATATGGAAGTAATAATAATAATAATAATAATTATTATTATTATTATTATTATAAGCAATTATCATACTCATAATCACAATAGCCACACAAATAGAATAATAGCTAAATTATATTAAGGATACTATTAAGAAGAAGAATGTAGGCCTACGTGTTACTTTTATATGTGCAGGTATCCTACTGTTCTAATTTCCACCTCAGTATATTTGTTTTTTTAATTAGGCTACATTATGTCACTTGTCACTTGTACTTTATGTGCGACTGAATGATCACATTGACTGGTTTATGACACCAGTGGGGTAGACGAACTCATTTACTATAGTTAGACAATAAAAACAGATTGATTAGTAGATTAGATTGACTCGGTCATCACAGGAGTAGGGTCGCGTGTATGTGGACGGTCAGCCTCAGGTTTCAGAGACCATGTCGAGCTCATAAAGAGGACCACGGTACAGAAGGGGATGCAATGGAAAGCAACACAACTGAGCCAGACCCAGCAAACCCTCTCCGTTACACTGCAGGCGTTCATTAGCCTACTCTCACGTGTCACCGCACGCTCTCGCGTTAATGCCAGTGTTCAGTATTGTGTTAGGCTATATTGTAGTTATTACCGCTGTTTGTTTGTTGTTGTTTTTTGTAACAACTGGGGACAGCAACCGGTGTGGGAAGAGAATTATAAGACTGTTTTTTAGATCTGTCCAATGACAGTTGGCTTATTTACAGAAGTCGGCCTGGTTGTCAGTGTATGAATGAATGTGAATGAATGAACAAATCATATCCTAATGATTATGATCAATTTGAGAAACGTAGCCTATTAAAATGTCTTGTCTTGTGTTTCGAGATGTATATCTTGGATATTACAATTACATTTTGTTGCACTGCCATTTCAGTAGGCTATTAATCTGTCGGCCTATTTGAAACAAAAAAAAAAGTTTATACTGTAACTGCATTGTTTCATCAAATAGGCTACGTCTATCTAATGTAGACTGTCATACGTTTGACGATGCCAACATTCGGCTTGTATTAGGTGATGTTATTTTGAATAGGCCGAGGCGTTGGCGTTCCAGCAGACTGTTTCACATCTCCAGCTCCAGGATATGTGAGAGGCGGTGAGCACCATCCGAGTACGGGAAACACAGACAGAGCTATAGAGTAGAAAAGCAACTCCCTTAAGACTTGATGATTGATGATGTCAGGTGTTCTGTTTCTAATTAACGTTTAAATTAAGCCAAAGAAAACCTTTCGAATTAGCGCTGCTCTGCTTGAGACCATAAAGATCATTAGAAACATGTTTGGGTGAGAGACATCGGTGGAATCACCTTTAGAACTATCAATGCTTGTCGCATTTAAGGGAAATATAACACCATCACTTGCCCCATGGTCCGTTTACCTGCTGACTTGCGGAATGGAATGACCGTACATCCTCTTTGCGGGGATAAAGCCTGCAGAAAGTTCACCCAAAATGTTTTCTCTTAAAATGATCTGCACCCGTAATGAGTAGACCAATTCAGAATTTCATTTGGACGATATCCTCAGCATCCGATCCGCGGCAATATCCTAGCGCTTTATATGTTTGCAGCTGGATAATATGCTTTATGCTTCAGGTGTGCAGCTATGGTGGCTTAAGTTGACCCTAAACATTAGCCTATGATTGGATTGAAGAACAAGAATAATGCAGAATAATATCTGAGGTTGTGCCTCAATTGGGGTGATTCAACTGTCCTCCATGTGATAGAAAGTCATCTGTTGCCCCCTGGGTCATAGTAGGTCCATAGATAACTACACTATTAATTGATTATAAAATATGTGTAGGCTATAATAAATAGGATATGCATTGTGTCTTAGTTGTCGCCCTCTTTGTGTTAGACTGGAACGACCAGATTCATGCAAATCTCGATTAAGATTTTTTTTTTTTTTTTAAGTAGGCTATAGGGTTAGGAAGCATATTCGTGGATGGATCCAATATATTGTCACACAATTGCTTTAGCAACACAGGGAAAAAGTGTGTCCACACATTAAATTTAGGCTAGTGATTGAGTGAAATTTTCACTTGTAAAAAATTAAATAATAATGGCTAAAGTTGTGCAATGGGCTCCCCGCCTAGTTGGCCTCGTTTCGGCCTTACGGATGTCTCCATATGGTGTTCTTGGCACAGACAAAACGATGATTCTGTAAGGGGTCGGTTAATGGTTCATGTAGACTATGAAAAAAAAACATTGAATTGAATCGATTATCAAGTTTTCTCAGTATTCACACTATACATAATCATGGTATAATTGTTTTAAAATGTGAAATAATTTGCTTTGTTAGTGCTACTGCGCCTTGGAAGGTTTGAAATCAGACTGGTGTGTAGAAATGCCCCAGGCCAAATATCACTAATAATAGGCACCGAATAACACTTTTGTTTTGCTTTGTGCCAGCACTGTGCTGCAGATGATATGACCATTTGGAGGATGATGCAGAACATATTTAGAAATATCATATTCAGATTGTTTCATATTGCCTATGTAGGCCTATAAAGGTTAAAATATTTTTTCTGCAGGCTATGTGTGATGTCATGTAAAAAAGTGTGTAGAACAATTAAATCACAACTACCCCAACATACATGTTGTTTGTCTTAAAATGTATATGCATATATACAGAAAATATATTTTAGCTATAACATTTCGTTAGCTATAGGCCTATAGAAAAAATATATGTCATTATGCAATATTATCTTATTTACCCTTTAGGTCTTTAGCCTATTACAGTCGAAAAATAGCTTGGAAAACATGTTCAAATGCCAGCAATTTATAAATCTATAGGCTACCTAATTTAGAATCATAATAAAACTAACTAATCGAAAGAGTATCATATGCTATTAGGTTATAATAGATGGTGCAAATAAAAGCCTTTCATCACGCATCGGTTCTGAACCTACCTGCTCCTCGATCGATGTCGAACTTGTTCAATTTCCATCCTGCATCCATCCCTCTATATGGTATAGCCCGGGCATCGTCTGAATTTTAATTCGCATCATTAACAATGGCGAGACACAAGGACCGTGACAGCCCCTCTGTATCCCGTCTCTTTACCTGCGGAAGCTCAACAGATCACAAAGTATTTGTCACAGCGTCATACTATATTAACAGCGCATGGCATTCTATGGAAAGGTCTGCACTGTAACTCAAAAAAGGACACAAACGATTTAACGTTCCGTCATCATGCCCTGGTTGCTTTGATTTTGAAATAGATATTTTTGCATTTAGATACATTAACAAAATCAATAGCAAAGCCAGTTTTGTTTTGGAGTCAGATCATTTTTTGTAAACTAGCTATGTCAACTCTGGGCATGGGGTGACCATTTAAAAGCTAAGCTTTAGTTTCTGCACAAATAGACAACTATTAGCCTACCATTAGTCTATTGAACATGGGCATTGAGTTCAAAGATCAGCTTTATTTTTGCCTGCTACTATCCAAAATATGCTTCAGGCTGTAGGATATTTTGTGAATATTAAAGTATCATGGTGTCCATGCATGGCAATTATTCTGTTTCACTCCTTTCCGCTGCTCTTTTTTATAGCCTACGTTTACCATTATTGGAATGCGCCATATGCATTCGTTTACTAGCGTCAACTTTCCCTTTCTAGAGAAACAAGAGCAGCCAGTAGGAGAGAGGCAACACATGAATAAACATCTCAAGCCATCTCCCTCTCCTCAAACATCGTCAACACTGGAAACTCCTCCTATTCCCGCGTCCAATTAATTATTATGGTCTGGCCCTTTAAGACGCAGCAGCGGGTCAGCAAGTAGTGTAGTGTTTCTCTAATTGAACTTCGCCCAATCAACAATAACTCGTTAGCAGCTTTCTTTTTCGTGTTCGTTGAGACAGATTTTCCTTGCAGGGATTCGCCCCCAGCCAGTCTTGGTATACTTTCTAAAGATCTTCATGGAACTTCACAGAGCAACTGTCGCTCTCTTGAAGGGAATACATTTCGACTGCCTGTGAACTGCAGACTACGCCCGAAGCATGGTTATTTCGGAGAAAACATTTCAGACAAGCTAAGTTGCAACATTTAAGGTGATAGTACGGGGCTCACAAGAGAGACGTGTATCAGAGGACACACTCGTGGACGCTTATCCGACCATTTGAATGAAATAATCAACTTTTCCAGCAGCAATTCTCTCGGACTGCGATGACCTCCAGTAAAGACATGAAGACAGGCTCCGTGTTGCAGTCCAGTGGCGAGGAGAGGAGAAGAGGTCCGTTAGACCAGCTCCCTCCCCCGGCTAACTCGAACAAGCCTCTGACACCGTTCAGTATCGAGGATATCCTAAACAAACCATCGGTTAAGAAATCAGTTGCTAACATCTGTCCTCCGAGGGTTTTGGAAAAAGTCTCCGGCTCTAATGCTGCACGGAACGGAATCACCACTCCCTCCTCACCGTTATGTGCACTAGAGGAACTGGCCAGCAAAACATTTAAAGGTCTGGAAGTCAGCGTTATACAAGCAGCAGAAGGTGAGCTCTTAAATATTGTTATAATATAGATTTATTATTAACACCATATTTACTAATTCAGATGGGCCTGATTGTTGCAGCTCAATATGAAAATATGTTAATGAACTAAATTTCGATAGTGATACAATTGGTTTTAGTTACTTGTAGGCAGCATAGGCTATTTTAGTGAGCTTCCAGATAATTGACTAAATGTAGCCAAGCAAATGTCTCATGTTGACTTGTAATGGTAGCCTATTAGCCCGAGTACAATCAAGTCTTTCGACACTGAGCTATTTGGAACGAACGTCAGTAGGCCTATTGTTTATATTTGCAGTTGAATCGATGCAAATCCTATCTGCCTCTGTGGGCCAATGTCAAATTAAACTGGAGGCCTTATTTCCCATTTTAAATACGTGATCCACATTAGCTTGCAGCATAAACAGTGGCAGTCGTTACAATAGATGGCCATAGGAAAATCAACAAGTGTCACAGCGAGGTCTTTTTTAGTTTTAAAGTTGTTTAAGTGTATCTGCGTGTAGGCTATTCGATTTAACTGGGCCTGTTGTGGACACACTCAAATACAGTAGCCTAGTAGGATAGGCCCACTTGTTGACATGGTGACTTGTTTTGTCAGGAGAGTACCCTAACTAGCCTATATTTTTGTTTATCCAAAGGTCGAGAGCACGTAAACTCCTTTGGACAGAGGCAGACGTCAAAAAAGAGGAGAAAGTCCCGGACAGCTTTCACAAACCACCAGATATATGAACTTGAGAAGCGATTTTTGTATCAGAAATACCTGTCACCGGCTGACCGAGACCAGATAGCGCAGCAACTGGGGTTAACCAACGCACAGGTCATCACCTGGTTTCAAAACAGAAGGGCCAAGCTCAAGAGAGACTTGGAGGAGATGAAAGCGGACGTGGAGTCACTTAAGAAAATACCTCCACAAGCTCTTCAAAAGCTCGTCACTATGGATGACATTGACGACCCTCAAGGAAGTTCAGGGGCTTTATCACCATGTATCTCACCATCATCACAAGGACACCGGGCATTCCCCCAGTCTCCTGGCTCATCCAGAGACCAAACCACAGATGAATTCTCAGAAGAGGACGAAGAAATTGAAGTGGATGATTGACATTAAGCCCGTGTTTTAAGAAAGGGCATTTTTCCAACTTTTGCACGGATATTGACATAAGGAGAATTTTAACTGGAAAGGAAGGTTTGCTTTCTCCTCTTCTCCATTTTAATTTATTCACAAACTGTAAAGCCTTCCAGATGACCGTTTTTAATTTCACCAAATTATTTGAGGAATACGTCTTTCTTCCAATAGGATATGAAAAATATTTAGTGGTATGGTACAGATCAAGACTACAAACTGTAGGCCTATGCAGGCTACATGTTAAAAAAAAAAAAAGAAAAAAAAAAGTTGTGCAATTATTTTGTTTAGTAATTCATCTTCATTATCATAGCTGCTAAAGGACATTATACCAAATATGACTAGAATATGTCATTAACTACACCAATTCCCCATGTAAAAACTTTTAATATTGGAAACCATGAACAATGAGGTGGATATTAAGAGCAATTTAGATGTAACCTATTGGCTACATTGTATTGAAACCGAAGTTGTTTTGCAAGCATATTTCATACAAACATACCATCAATGTCCAATTGCAAACAAGAATATTGCCAAACCTTTAGGCCTACATGCTATAAGTTATGTATATAAATTAAACAACGAAACATCATATACGCTAATTTGATCGCATTCTATTTAATCAACATGTAAATAAAGGGGATATGATATTTCATTTTGTTTTCTGCAATTACCTAAATTCTGTGTCAAACATGCACGTGTAATGCATCAGCTGCTGTGTACGTCTAACGTGAATCTATAGGTGAAATGTGTTTTTGTGTGTTCATCTGAAAACATTGGTTAAGGCCACTGAATATTGGCCAATTAGCCTTCTGTTCTGAAGTGCCTTGTGCTCAATTAGCAGCGGTTGAACACGTTCTTCCTTTCTACACTCTCTCTCTCCCCCCCCCCCCCTCTCTCTCTCTTTCGAATAACAGTTGTCACAAGAAGGTTAGGACTCGGGGCTGTGTCAGAAAAGGCTGCTACCACTACAGCGCCATATGGTTTATGTATTGTCTTTAACACAAGCTAGTCAACATGATTGATTAGGTTAACCCGCCTTTGCCGCACATAAACAGTTTTCACTGAGCCTGGCAGCAATAATGGTAGTCTACGCATCTGCCACCCTTTCGATGAGTGTGTTGGAGGAAAAAATCGCTCATGAATAGCAATTGGTTAGCGTTAGGATCCTAATGAATAAATCTCTATAGGAATCAATGGAAATAGAAGAACGTTGCCTTTCTCTCCTGCATTCTTGTTGTTCCAACTGCAGGCTGCTTGAATATCTGTCGGTCCATTTGTAACACTTGTAACGAGATCAAACAGAGGACGGGACGCAAGGGCACACAATAGATGTAATCGCTTGGAATGATTGAGGTTGAAAAGTCAATATGGTCTCAATTGTAATGGGTGCTATTGTGAAGTGGCATCCGCGAGAAGTTTAGCCTATAGGTCTACGCTTACGTTCGTTCTTTGAGAAAAGCGAGTTGATCTGCAGCAGGATATTAGGCCCACTCTTGTCCAACTTTGGACCCGATTTTTAATTCCAGACTAACACTGAAGGGCATACCCTACCTGGTTTAGACTGCCGTGTGTGTGTGTGTGTGTGTGTGTGTGTGTGTGTGTGTGTGTGTGTGTGTGTGGAGGGGGGGGTTGTTTAACGAATATATAGTATGCAATAGGCATGGGGCAGATACACAAGTGGTGCCTTGAATTCTGTCATTCAGATTTTTTATTAAAACATAACCGGCTATTTTGAAGGCAGAGCATGTGTAAAGGTCGCAGCCGCTTGCAAGTGTAGCCTACAGCAATGAGCGTTATGGCTCATAATGCAATACGCACACATCCACAAGGCTGTGGCATTGTGGCACAACGCAAAGACATTAGGTCAAAACCTGATTCATTGAAAATACTATTGTTATAAATGATGACACTCATAGTTATCTATGCAAGTGCAGACCATCGATTCCCGTTGGTCTTTGAAAAGAAGCAGCCTGACAACAAACTGCATATGGGAATCCTGTGTGCTTAGGACAGGTGTGTGTGTGTGTGTGTATTGAATGTTCTTGCTTGAATATTGTACCCAGAGTCGCATCTAGCTGTAAGGACGCTGGCATGGCTACTGTAAAATGGAATATTAAACCAGAAGGTGAGATTGCAGAGGCCCTAATTATTACTTCTATTGGATCGAAAAATGAGGGCGTTTTAAAATACATGATTTAAAGCACACGCTTACAAGGTCACTTATGACTACAAAAACAAATAACCGTTCTTTGGTTTATGGAAACTAATTTAGGCAAAACTTTGAATTTCTTAGTGATATAAATATTTTGGTAAATTGATATTTGTAAAATAAATATTGCTGACTGTAAGTGATACAGAGCAGATGGTAAAAGAAGAAAAAAATATTTGTGGTTGCAGCAAGTATTCTGGAAAAGAATCAGATTCTCTACTGATTAGTCCGTGAGAGAGAGAGAGATATCTACTATCTGCATTTCACGTGCCTCATGTTCCAGGGTTTGACCAATGGTTTTTGTTCCTACCCAGTTACCTAAACTGAGTCAGATTAAGGGAATATCAAGTCTGCCACCTAGTGTTTATTAGTTGTCAGTTCCCCAATATGTTGATTGGACATTGATTTGTTGGCTACAATGCTTTTAAAATCACAATAGTTTATATATTAAATCACAATATCTTATATAACTTTTGAAGTCACAATACTTTACATACCCAGACAATAAAATACCCAGAACAGGACAATTCTTCTTTCTCTTCGATTATTCGCTCCCCCATGAACAAATCTGATGTTATCCTGTTTTAATATTTATAGTAAATTAAGCAAAGAATACAGTTTCTTTTTCACTTATATTTATTTTCAAAAATACAAAAAAAGGAAAATAAGTATGTGTACACAAAAAACACTATTAAAATAGAATATATATATATATAATACAAAATATGTACAGCTGAAGTCCTTGGGAGGGAACCCTGTCCTATCTTGTCCGTTTGTCCTTGATGGTGTAGTGAAGCACCAATGGCTGCGCCTATGGAGACAGATCCGTTTTACACACTGTGCACCTAAATCTCAATAACACAAAATTAGCAAATTGCAGAGGAAACTTGGACAATTTAATATTTTCTCCAAAGCAAGTTTGCGAAAAATTCATTCTAGAAATTAAGAGTCTACACAGTGGCCGCTTTATTACGTACAAATAAAGTGACCACTGAAGTCATATTGGCCATGTAATCCATGAAACATATTCAGATGGAGTTTAAAGTATATGCTTTGGTGGTTTTATTGATTTAAAGACCAAGTCATGAATTACCTTTTGTGCCAGACAGTACTTAAGTACTAATTGGATAATTATCGTACTATTATCTTCCATTGAATATTAATTTGTAGCATTACACATCTCTATATGAACTAGCCTCAATGTTCTGTATCTGCCCATGCAGGTTTTCTATGAACGTCCAAGTGGAAAAATCTGTTTGAAGTGTTGAGGAATTTGGTATGAAATGCGCTGGCTCCACATTAGAGTGCTGTACCTTGCCAAACCAGTGGGAGAGCCACAGACGTTTCATGGTCATATGATCTGGGAGGGACTCGTTATTGAGCAACATCTGGACCTGCAGATCAACAGAGACCACAACAACATGAGAGAGAGAGAGACCTGCAGATCAACAGAGACCACAACAACATGAGAGAGAGAGACCTGCAGATCAACAGAGACCACAACAACATGAGAGAGAGAGACCTGCAGATCAACAGAGACCACAACAACATGAGAGAGAGAGACCTGCAGATCAACAGAGACCACAACAACATGAGAGAGAGAGACCTGCAGATCAACAGAGACCACAACTTCATTAACCAGAGGGAGTGACCTGGGGCCTGGACAGCCGGCTCAATACATTTTCATTAACTGGCTCCACAAAGCCTAATAGCTGCAATCACGCATAAGTGGTGTAGCAACGGTGGTTAGCAACTCGCTAAGGCAACCTAGGTTTTCCCAATCTACTGTAGCTATGAGCATGTTCGTGTAAAAGGGGAGGTGTTTGAACCATATGATCAAGCGAAAAAATGGACAAGTCTACAAGGGCCTTTTTTTTCACAAGATGAGCAAACTATAATGTTAAACAAATATGAAGAATTAAAATATATATATATATAATCCAGGCTAAAAGCAGCAGAGTTGCTGCTGCCAAAGGCAAGAAGGAAGGCTGACTATAATTAATTACAATTGTGTATTCCATTAAATTAATCTGTTGCTTAGATGTATTCTCTAAGCGTAAGGCTCATTTTAGCCTTTAATCTTTCAGCTGCAGCCCAACAGTATTAAACTGCCTTGGGAGCAAATAAAGAACAAATATAAAAAAACAATTTAAACTAGTAAGTATAGGCTTAAAAACACAAGCCAATGCATACAGTCTGTGGGATTGTAAGCAGTTATTTTAGACGTGTTGACCCATTATCTCAAACATAACCAGCTCCGGTTAGGTCTGCAGTTACAATGGCGATGTACCCCGGGAAAAAGTGAACCACTCTAGTGACACTGAAAATCCAGGGTTACACTGCTTCGTAGTACAGCCCAGATCAGCAGAGAGGGTGCACATGACAGAGGACGTAGACAGTGAGCATGGCCAGTCTGAGACATCTCCTTCTACAGAAGGAGCTATGCATTTAACAGTGAAATGTTCACCCACAAACGTCGGCAGAGAAATGTTTCTCAAACTAGCCCTTATGAAAATGAATGTAGAATATATTTTAGTGTTTTGAGCATCTGGAAAGAATCAATACAAAATGTATTACTGTTATTCCTAATTTCAAAGGGTGGTACCATTTCACCATCTATATACATTTTTATTGTAGTTACAAAAAGTGTTCACTGAAATGACATGCACTGTTAGAGGTTAGAAATAATTTAAACTGTGTGTGGACTTGCCAGAAAGAGTCAACTGACCTGGTGCTTCTCCACATTCAGTCGATGACAAAGAACTTTCCGCAGGTGTCTCACCTCAGCTCGGACCGAACAGCGGACAAACTTCTGCTACAGAGACGAAGGAGAGACATATTTGCTTCCACAGTTCCTCACAGACTCAAAACAACCACTGGGTCATTTCTCTCAAATGAAATAGCTTGAGAAATATGGTGTGTGTGTCTTTGTCTTCCCTGGTGTTTGTATATGTATAAATACTAGAGACCATGAAGGAACATGGCAACACCATGCATGCTGAGGCACAAGTTTTTTTTTAATGATCAGCAGCCCAACAATGTAGAACACTGCAAAAGCAACTGACCCAGTAAAGGAACACTGAATTCTGTCAACTGTCAACTGAAAATGTATTTTCGTTTTTGAATACAGCCCACTATCAATTTGTCTTATTTGTTAAAGGGCCATAACAAATGCTACTTTTTGTTTAAGCATAGGAAGGATAACTGGCTAGAAATCCAGCAGCATTTTAGCTCTCAGACTTGTAGAAGAGAGCCCTCTGCTGGAAGAGTAAAGGTATTGTTGTTGGTCAACACTAGCACGCTCAACCTCTACCCTAGAGCACAGCCAAGCAGGTACAGTGTTGCGTGCCAAAACCAAAACCATGTGGTCTTTTCAATGCCTTACCTGAAGAGTAAGTTTAGTCTTGTCTTTTCCAGATAGGGAGGAACTGTAAGGAGGAGAGAGAACAGAGGACTCAGCATTAAAACAGCAGGGATGCTTAGCAACATTTGAGATCAAGAGGAGCTTTTCCAGATCTTTAAAAGGAAGATAATACCTCTGTCTCTCTAGACATAGCGAAACCTGCTCGTCATATCTGTAAAAGTGGGCTTTTGAATGGTCAAAGCTTGTGTACGGCAGTCCTGTTGCGTCTAGTATCGAATCTGGAGAGTCAAACAAGAGTTCAAGATGAATTCATTTCTCACCCGACTATAACTATACATGTCAATTTTTGAGTTCTATCTTTGATACAGTTTACAAACAGTATTGAGGAGCCAGGAGAACAAAACAACTACCTTCCCCTGAGGGCTGGAGCACTCTCTCTAGCCCCCGTGACTGATAGAATTCCTTTATTCTCTTATCCTCACCTGTTTATGAAGAATTAAAACATTCAATGTAAAAGATCACATCACATTTGAACACCAGCATCTTGCCGCTTATTGTTTTTGTCTGATGTTACAATCCAGCGTCCAGTTCAGACCACTGATACTGTGGAGGATACGTGATGACAAACTTACTTTCTTGAAGTCCTGGAACCAGTTTGTAGACAATGTCTTGCATCACTCGATCCAATTTCAGGTTCAGTAAAGGCTGTGTTTCATGGATTTTGATGTTGCACATTGGACAATACTTGCTGGTTTGGAGGTACTTCACAATACAGCTTTTACAGACTGAAATTGAAGCACAACAAAAAATAAGTATTAACATTATTTAAAATGAATAAGGGCTCTACAAAAAGTAAAGTTGACCATTATTATTTGTCAAAACCTCTATCCCTTCACGGAGTAACAAGAGCCAATTATGAATGTTTCAACAAGGAGGTCATTGACTATAGGTACTACTAGGTCCAACTACTTTCTACTATATACAGGTGCATCTCACAAAATTAGAATATTGTGGAAAGTTAATTATTATCTGCAATTTGATTCAAAAAGTGAAACTTTCATATATTATTGATTCATTACACATGTAGTGAAATATTTCAAGGCTGATTGCCTCGTTGATGCAGTAATTTGTGCAAAAGGAGCCCCCACCAAGTATTGAGTGTATAAATGAACATAGTGAGCATACTGTACATTCATAAAGATTAAAAAAAAAAAGGCTTGAAGTATTTCACTTTGTGTAATGGATCTAGAATACATGAAAGTTCCACTGTTTGAATTAAATTACAGAAAATAATGGACTTTTTCACAATATTCAAATTTTTTGGGATGCACCTGTATGTTCTTCTCCCTAGATATTCAAATAGACACAGTAAAGGACTGCTACTACACCGCCTCTAGTTTGTATAGAAAAGCCGATCTGGGCCATATATGGGCCAGATGCAATACTTATGGCTTAGTTCCGGCCCATTTATGGTCCACATCGGCTTGCTATCACAGTGAGATTATTAAAAAGTTTGGCTGGGCACTTTTATCCAAAGTGACTTAAAATAAGTAGGCTACTTTTTGTATTTTTGTTTAGAGTAAGTGAACCATAAAGCCTATAAGAACAAGTGACATCCGCAGTTGCAGTGCTAAATCATACACATATACACGTTATTACTTACAGGTATGCAAACACTCTGTTATAGTTGTGGCATCGATGAAGTACCCAGCACACAGATAGCAAACAATATGCTCGTTTAGGTCTTTGATCTTCAATTTGACCTCCTCCTGCAAAAAATGAATGAGACACGTTGAGAATTTGGAGGCAAGAATGAAGAATGAGTTGTGTGAGAACGAAATAATGGTTATTCTTATCCACTGTACCGCGTAAGTGGGGTTGTCATCTAATTTAAACGTTCCCCCCCAGATTAAATCATGTAGGCTACATTCAGTCGTAGACGTCAGTCAGCGCCGTTACATTCGTGCACACGCAAAAACATCAACAAAAGTAAGAACGTCCCGTGCGCCTCTCCAAGGTGCCTCTCCAAGGTGCCTACCCATTTCTCTCCAAGGTACCTACCCATTTCTCTCCAAGGTGCCTACCCATTTCTCTCCAAGGTGCCTAGTACCCATTTCTCTCCAAGGTGCCTAGTACCCATTTCTCTCCAAGGTGCCTACCCATTTCTCTCCAAGGTGCCTACCCATTTCTCTCCAAGGTGCCTACCCATTTCTCTCCAAGGTGCCTACCCATTTCTCTCCAAGGTGCCTACCCATTTCTCTCCAAAGTGCCTACCCATTTCTCTCCAAAGTGCCTACCCATTTCTCTCCAAGGTGCCTACCCATTCCGTCGTTAGGTACATTTGTCGGTAACTAGAGCCATTTCTACAATCCAGTCATTTCTGAGATTCAACAATCCAGCTCTTATCGGTAAGTAACGTAATCCCAGAACACCCCACTGGACAGTACGGAGCCACGCTGTAGGCGTATACCAGGAAGGTTACTACTAGGAAGGTTACTACTAGGAAGGCTACTACTAGGAAGGTTACTACTAGGAAGGTTACTACTAGGAAGGTTACTACTAGGAAGGCTACTACTAGGAAGGTTACTACTAGGAAGGTTACTACTAGGAAGGTTACTACTAGGAAGGTCACTACTAGGAAGGTTACTACTAGGAAGGTTACTACTAGGAAGGTTACTACTAGGAAGGTTACTAATAGGAAGGCTACTACTAGGAAGGTTACTACTAGGAAGGTTACTACTAGGAAGGTTACTACTAGGAAGGTTACTACTAGGAAGGCTACTACTAGGAAGGTTACTACTAGGAAGGTTACTACTAGGAAGGTTACTACTAGGAAGGTTACTACTAGGAAGGTTACTACTAGGAAGGTCACCCTATTTAACCAGCTAACTAAGCTCCACCTGCGCAATGAATGTGTGAGCTAGCTCGCTATGTAACGTAGCAAACTTGTTCGCCATTACCAACGATATAAAGTCGCACATAGCTTTGAAATATGTTCTCGTACATCTCACGCTGGGGACTTAGACACAGAGACGCATGGTTATTGTGAATAAGTAAAGGTAAATAGAGCGATATGAGTGTAAAAGAAGAGCGTACATTGTTGCCCACGGGACCTTACGATGTAGTCCAGAACAACAACACGGGGGGACTCTCCCACTCGCGCATGCGCACACTGTCTCTCACAGCTCTCTCCATCATGTCTCTGACACGGAGATGAACAGACTCTCTGGTTTCCCCCTCTCACCCGAAGCCCCCCAGCCCTAGACCCAGCAAACAACATCTACTGGGCCACGTCGGATCGAAGAGGTCCCAAATAAAACGACACTTGCCTCATTCCTCAACGGGTCGAGCTTGTAGACGGACTGAAGTTGATTTCTTAGCCGCATAGCTATCGCCATTGGACCTTGCTCCGCCATCTTTGGAGAATGTGCTTTCTTCCGGGTATCAGAGAGCATGTTCAGAGGGAACACAGAGGGCGGGCTCATCACACCCAGCCAGCAGCATTATTCAATTTACCAACAATCCTGGCCAGGAGCCTGCAACGGGTGGCATAAACAACTAGTGATTGATTTTATTTATTTTTATTTATTTTTAAGACAGGGACAAGGTACAGTAGACATTTACCCTATAGAATAGGGAGAGATGCACTGTACAAGGTTATAGCTAGACAGCTAATTTCCACCCGCAGTCCCTGGGCAAATAAATATACAGTCTTAAAATAGTGGGGCAAATAAATTATAGTAAATTATATATTTCCGTTAGTTCAGTAAAGTTTCTCTTACATGTGTAGGCTATAGCAAAATATAAAGATTGGGTTCGTTCTGTGTCAGATCAGGAGTGGACAGTGAAATCTGGGGCACAGAATTTAGATCCCATATCACTCCATTTATTATAATAGCCTACCTATATCCTATAATACCCACAGCTAGTTGTCTGTCTTGGTATGAACAACAAAGAAGTCTCAAACCTGGAGCTCTCCACCCTACTGCACTGTTGTTTGACAACAACGTTTCCTCATTCTTAACCAGTTCGGATGTAATGACTCAAACAAACCTAATGACTTTCTATAGGCTACTCAAATCTGAATCACACATTGATCACCTCTAGTAGGCCCGATATGGCAGGCCACATTTAATAAGCAGCAAACACAATTAGCCTATGCGTAAATGCCATCTTGACAGTCAGTAGATGGCACTGCAGGCTTACAATTCAATATGGTTAGTTGGTCGACAATGTGAACCTGCTTGAGGACCTCAAGCACGGTCTTGCTGTTTTTACTGTAGACCAACTAGACATAGCCTACTGAATTTTACGCCTGAAATTGAGGAGCTTTCTCAGCTTTCCAGTTAGGAGGATCATGTAGGCTAACCAATGTTATAGAGCTGTACATTTTGCCAGTAGAATGATATGATATTCGTCAAGCTCAATAATTGTAGGCTACTGTATTGGATTGCCACTTGGTTGCCTCACAGGTTATTTCATTTTAAGGCTTTTGACTACTCAACACTGTTCTTGGGCTGGAGTGAAAACTTGTCGAGTGTCGACCTGTCCTATTCAATGTAGGACTAGCCTATTTCTTCAAATATAAAGAGCTGCACTGGCCTGCAATTCCTGAATTTAACATAAAACTGATTATTGGAAGGAATATGTAAACTATGCAGTACCGTGAAGGGTACTTTGCAGACTATATCTAAGACAGATGCATAAAGAGAGAGGGAGATGCTATATCCACCAAGTCCAGATTTGATGCAGTCAATCTAAATCGGAAGATGGAAACAGGACAAGCAATATTTCATTCTTGGCAGCCTGTAGTTGAAAAGCCGTCGTGATCAGTCTCGCTTCACTGAGCCTTTATAGTCAGGCCTTGTGTCCCTGCTGTCTGCCATTTCCTCTTGCTGTGTGTAATGTCTTATCTGTTGGGTCTGCAGGGTCACTGCTTATCTGATTGACAGAGCTTTGACTCCATGCAATATCCAAATAACCTGAGGGCCCCGAGATGCTGAGGGATCAGAGAATGGCAAAACACATCAGCAATGAGAGAGAGAGAGAAAGAGAGAGAGAAAGCGACACAAAGCCTTTCATTTCTTCTCATTACCTCACGTAGAACATGGACAATGGAGCCCTTTTTCTTGGACAGTCAGTAAATCTGCTTGACTTTTCTTCCCCTTTATTTGAAATGATGACTTTATCTGATTCAACATCTGACACACCATACAGAGGGTCTTCCCAGCAAGGAACATCTTTCTTGGTGATCAGTGAATGATTGGAAATGGCCATATAGGATAGAATTGCACATGGTGCTCTTTATTAGTGAGAACGCTAGGTGTAGAGTATAGGCCTAGCCATTCATAGGCCTGTACAATATGAGGAGGACAGTCTGATTATGGTTATTAATAGAGATGGAAACTACCTTTATTGGCCATGCTTTATTAATTTGCTGTTGGATTGAATAGAGAACCGATAGAGAGGCCATGCGTGCCTCAGTCCTGGACAGCCTGTGCCAAAAGCAACCAAACAACCATCCTAGGGTGGGAATCTGCACTCCGGCATGCCAGAAAGGAGGCCCCCGTCCCGGGCACACAGACTTGTGCCTCGTCTCCCCCTCTCAGAGCAATCAGAGCATGCAGGGGTAGGCAGCAGCCTTTGTCTCTGCTGCTCCAGCAATTGGCCGCCAAGTGGCAAGCTGATGGCGAGAGCCCTCTGGGCGCTGCTCCAAGGCAATGCTGCTTGGCCTGTTTGAAGCGCTGGGGCAGATTGGTTGATGTAGCGCAAGCCCTTAGGCCTCCCTGGCTGGAAAATGACATGTCAGCCATGTGGGTTTCACTTTTTAAAGCTGTGATCTTAACAGCTAAGGTTTTGAACCCGGGTCTTTGCACACTACATGGTTTAGTCAGACTGGCTAAAAGCCATAGTCTTCTTTTGGCTGACAAATAGGAACCTTCCAGTTATTTCACGTACAATTTGGAGTGATTGGTATTGTTCTCTATATGTGATGTTTACAGCATATGGTATATCACAGAAACACAATCTCCTGGCACATTGCTTCCATGTCCCATGATTCGGTTGCACTAGGACCACTGCAGTGGCTGTGATGCTCCAAGAGGTGTATACAATTTGGTGATAGATATGTGTCGACAGTTCATCTAATAAGGCTTCAACGCTTCAATTTTATTCCTATGGGGGACCTCCCCATCGTCTCCTGCCCATTCATCTCTCTTTGAAACTTTAAAAAAACAGGCACACTTCTTCTCATCTACTGTATCTGCACTCCACACGGAGATGCCCTCACACTTATCCCACTGCCATCTTATCTTCATGGACATTTAAGAGTATAGGGGCAAACGGAAAACAGCTTCTGCACAGAAGCTGAGGGAGCGTCAGCTGAAGGATGAGCCAGGCAGTCCCAGCAGACCACGGTGGCTCACCGAACGCCACACCGCCGCCCTGCAGGGTCGAGATAAATGCACATCAAAGCACGCAGTGCACCAAGATGCCCCGAGAATGTTTTGAGCTTTCATAAAGAGATAATGGGAGCCTTTGAAGACTACAGGCAGTTGGCGTAGCTTGGCACATTATTTTCCTTTGGCCTCCCGTAAAAAACTTTGATGGCGTTCAAAAAAAGGACCCTCATTGCCTGCACTTACTGTGTCAATAATGGAATTGTTTTGGAGACTGTATTTTCTCCGTCTCATCTTCTCTGGCCCAACATGCAGGCAACCCTTTCATCTTGGTTTAGTATCTCCTTCCGTAGCATGCAATTTCTGAGAGGCCGCCCCAGCCACTTCTGACTCCTTCAGGTAAAGGGCCATTTCTCAATACCTTTTCAAGATATTTTTTTTTAAATTTTTGGTGCGACTTGCTGTTCACAAACATAAATGCTGAGTGAGAAAGGGTCTTAATTATCCTTGAGGAAATAATATTAGTATTAGTATTTAACCAATATAATTTTCCAATGGGGAATACTTCCCAGAGGATACTTACCCAAAGATGAGTAAATTATGTTGTGTAATTAATTAGGCTATAAATCGATAGGAACGTGTCGTCTGATGAATCTCTTAAATTTATGATAAGATTGTGGTGCCAGAGTCTGAGTTCTGCTGATCACTCTAGTTCTGCTGACACCAAGCTAAAGCCACTTCGACTGCCTGGGCAAAATTAAGAAATCGTTAAGGCCGTTTATCACAACTCTGGCCCCAATAAAAGCTGCCGCTTACAATAATTACAGGGAATCAAAGGCTAAGTGGTGGGAGATGAAAGCACAGCATTCCTGGGTAATCCTGGGGTGTTGCAAATCTCTGGTAATCTGGTCGCCATGTTCCCTCACTGTTTGACATCTATTAACAGTATGAAAGGGAATGGTGCCATCAATTATGGACCTGCTAGTGCTATTGTTTACTTTTGCCAGGCCCTGAGTGCAGACCCTGGCTTTGTGACATATAGAGTTCCCCCTTCCTCTGTTTGCTCTCCACAGGCGGAGGTGTGCCTCTACGGGCTCGCCCTTGGCTTTGGGGGGGGGGGGGGGGGCGCTTCCTGTGCTAGGATGGCAGGTTTGGAGATTAAGGGGGGATAGAGATTTGGCGGCTCACAAATCTATCTGTTTGTTCTGTGTTGAGATGTGGAAATGGAGGCCACAGCGGTGCATTGTCAACCTTGCTCCTCCTAGACTGTGCTTGCTGTGTTATTGTCACATGGTAAATTACCTAGCCTATGGTGGTTCAATACAGCTCAATCTATGTCATTTAGATTCACTCACCATTTACCTATCTCAATTAGTAAAATACAGATGAATGATTAGGTTGAGGGCACATTAAAAAGTGCAACCCCAAAAAGGTTGAAAGTTGGGGTTTTTTATCACAGGATCTATGTACATAGTTGTCTGGCATGGACCTGTGATGGAGCAGGGCTGATGTGGACAACCAGTGCACCACAGTGGACCACATTTACAGGCTAATGGAGAACCTGTGCTTCAAGAGCCTTTAATTTCATGATAGGTGGGTGGATCAAAGTTATGTTCTGATTAAAGGAGAAGGACTAGAGGAGGCTGTGCCACAGTAAGTAGTTGAACAAGGGGTTCTTTCAGGAGCTTGTATTGCTTGTTTTTTGTTGTTGTTCAGGAGCGGTTCAGATTGTTTAAAATATTCAATATAAGCTAACAGACGACAGACTGAATGATGGTGATTGTCCTACATCTCACAATATTCACATGCATTCTATAAAGCTACAGTACAGAAAGGTTGGGTGTGTGCTTGCAATTGATGACCTTCCCCTGCTTAGTGAAGGCTGTTTAAAGGCTGTGCAATTAAGCAGAGAGAAACAGGAAACTAAAGGTATGTCATAAGTCTGCAAAGTGACCTATGTGGTCACTGCCGTATACATTGGTGGTCGACATTCAGACTTGTCCATTGTTCCAGGACCAGGACATGGCTTATTCTCTGATTTTCTTTTCTTTACTTACCTCTTTTGATCATCCCCTTCCCCTAACAATTCTTACCACCCCCACACACACACACACACACACACACACACACACACACACACACACACACACACACACACACACACACACACACACACACACACACACACGTACCCTCTGCCCCCACATGTGTGCTCCTGGCCTGAGTAGAAGCCTCATGAAGGCCCGGGGGCCTCGGCCTGCCCTACCACACAGATGAGGTCATCTGATGGAACCCAATTTTCCCTCAAATTGCCCCTCTGATCAGTGCAGTGTTTCCTCATCACGATTAGAATAACCCCCAGTTCTCATTAGAAAAGACCTGGGAAGAAAGACGAAGACCACTTGCTTTGTGAAAGTACGGACATTTAGTGCCGAGAGGATTTTTTCTGAAGTTATCTCCCATCAAGACTCGGGGCTCTCCTTTGACGTCACCTGGTTGGAATTGATTGCTGGAGAAGCCGGGTTTCGCTCCATGTGGTGAACATTTCAGCCGCTTGTGTGTTTCATGGAGTGGAATTCTGGCCTTCTAATTTGGTCACAGGATCTTCTTTTATTGTTTCAGATGTCCCCTCTTCGATGTCTATGAAATTGTCTCGCAACTCCTAAGTGAGGCATAAGATCAATGAAAGCTGCAGTAACGTCTGTACTTTGAGCCTGCTATGAGCTAACAAGGACGGACAATTCTGCCAAGTTGAATTCAGTGTCCTTCACTCTCCCTTAAGGCTATAGAAGAATGCCCTGTGCTGCTGATCTCAATCCAATCTGCCAAGTTAAATTCAGTCTGCTTCCCTCTCACGATTTGTGGGACACAAAGTCCCATAAGGCCATAGAAGGATGCCCTGTGTTACTGATTGGATCTCAGCACAAGCACACATTTTGAACCAGCTGTTGCCTCCAAGCTTTAATTTTATTTCATTGTTTATTTTTTTTAATGGTCTGGTGTTGACACCTAATTCTAATACTGTAGTAATTAGTATTGCTGTAGCACAGCTATACAGCAGTCTACAAAGGCAAGGTTTTCACAGAGGACCTGAATTACTTATCCCTCTTGATTTATCATAGAAATATAGCAATATTTAAATGTTTAAAATCTTATGAAAATCTTACTGCAGCTTCGAAGTTCATGAATATTTAGCATATTGAAACATTCTATGGTGTTATGTGAGCTTTTCAGAATGACATTTAGGTCAGATTTCATCTGAATCACATGTTTTTTCATTGATTTTATATTTAGCACAATAATTCATACTGTAGTAGGTATGTGTGAAGAGCATGGAGTAAGAGGCTTAATCTCCTCAAAGGCTTAGGAGAGACAGGTTTCAGGGATGTAAGGGGCTGTCAGTGTTTAACCAATTAAGACCAGAGATAGGGGTGAGCTTTGGGGAGATAACAATTTCTATGTTGTAACAGCCCAGTGAGCTGCATATCTCTGCCTGGGTGGGGGGGTCTGGCCTGTGACCCTCACCATACAACCTTTCAACATCTCCCCAGCCCTTAGGAAAACCTCTGTGGTATTTATTATGCATATGTTTCTGTAAAATTCAGGGCTCAATATTATATATATATACCTGGGATCTGCAAAACGTGAAGGAACATGGTGTATCGGTTACGTTTCCCCGTTTGTAAATCACAAAGGACAGCCCTGGTCTCTGGTGATTCTGACCTCCAGTGGACTTGAGTGGACACACTCCTCTTACGGGGGGGCGCAGCCAGGAAGGATAGATAATTCATCCTCAACATGCAAAAGCCCTCAAACTGTTAGTTCAGTTCTGTCATATTTCATTTGTGGCGCTGGAGGCCAAACGGCTCCCACCTGAGTCAGTTAGATATATGAGTGCCTGTAGGTTCCAGACATATGCGGGCTCATACTCAGACATAATTGGAGATGTAATAGTTTGGTGCTAAATCAGAGGGGGGGTCTCCACCCGATAAGAGTAAAAGAAACACCTTTCCAGATAAGATTGTTCCACCAGTGGTTTTGTGTTGGTTTTTGGTGGACTTAATAATAATCTTGAGTATTTCAACCTATTACAAATCCCCACGTTCCTGAACATAGCAAAGATAGATGCAACCCTTCATGTTGAGGGGTAGTTCACCAAAATGCTGAGGATAGTTGTTTGATATGCCACTGAAATCACAGTAATTTGAAGAGATAGGATTCTTCACCAGCAGGTGGCATTACAAAGTTAGCTTGGGGTGTATTCTTTATCATATAGTTTGGACTAAGGCGGCCCTAAACCCAGTCTCAGGTCAGCTTTACACTGTACGAAAAAAGATAAATTATACATGTTGTGTAAATATAGTCCAAAATGGTAACATTTCAGTATTTTGGATTGTTATTGTTTTGTAGCAAGTGGGTCAAGTATTTAACATCCAATCAGTTTGAAGTTGAGTGATATTCCACCTGCACTATACTTAATATCTTACCCTGAGCCTCCATCCTCCAATTGAGTTAAATTCCAAGTTTATTCCTATGAGATTCCTTGCTACACTGTATACAGTTACTGGCAAATCTCTATGAAACCAAACCTCACAATGCTTTCACAACCACTTTTCATTGAAAAAAAACATGGCTGCCCGCATCTGCCTATTCAGGCCTTAAAGAAGTTGGCAAACGTTCAAAAACACACAACAGACTAGATCTGCCCACCGCCTTGACAGTTATGGATAGTCTGCAACATAAACATTATGAATGAGCGAACGAGCCTCACATACTCGCATGTCTCCCTGTTACTACTGAGCTCATCATCCCACCCTACAAATCATATCTGTCCTTCGTGACAACTTGATTTAACTTTGGAGTTTTATATAACAGTTTGTTAGCCTTTTTGTTTAACTGACATATCAATTGACTGGCACGTTGATCGATTGCTCAGTACCTGTTCACGCTTGTCCCTCAGACAGACTCAAAGGCTGCGCTGCCAAGTGAGATGCATGTGCTGTTATTTGAGACGCTTGAATCAAATTTGCCAAAAACATGTAAATAGATATGTGCTTGCTCACTGTCCTCCATGCACCAATGTCCTCTGGCACCCGCACACACACACACACGCACGCACACACACACACGCATGCACACACACACACACACATAGGCTACACATACACACACATACATACGCGCACACACACACACACATATCTAAGAGCTCATATGTATTGACAAGGGCAGTTAGCACAACATGGATACTTTTATCACTCACATAGAAACTGTTCTAATCACGGTCAGCCTTACTGGAACCCATGCAATCCATGATGTTATTATGCAGGTGTCAGCAGTTACTGAAGGCTGTACAGCATTAGGATCAAACTCTTGGGTGGCCATACAGCATATGACATCCCCCATACACACACACACACACACACACACACCATGATTAGGGGAAGCCCCACCAGATGAAAACCGAGACCCTGTTAAGGAGTTGTTCACGGAGGGACTCTTTGACATGGGTGACCTATGAGTTGGAGCTGTGACTGAGGAGCTCTGTTGTCCAGATCCCAAGTCATAAAAACAGTGGCTTCACAGGAGTATCAGCCTCCCTCACGCTGCCAAACGCGTCACGACGTCTCAGTCCAGGCTACTAGTGTGGGAGAGGACAAGAGTTTACAAACGACAGAGAATCCATATCCTTGCCACCCGTGGTGAGCTGCAGATGACTCAGCGGACGTCGCCGTCCAACACAGGGGTGAAAAACGTGGCGTCCGACCCGTGAGGCTCTCGGGGCTCCGTGACATCACTGCCAGTATGACGTTACGCTCAACCTCAGGCCCGCGTGCTAATCAGCAACAGATCGGCACTCCAACACAGATTACCAGTGCTGTTGGGTGGGAACGCATCCAAGAGGACCTTCCCTCCATGGCCGGGTTATTCCAGGAAGTGTTTTTCGGATTCGACGGCCAACTCTACATATGTGTCTTTAGTTTGAGCAACATCACTTGAACTCATGAAAACTATATCACTCAAGAAGAAGCCCTTGGGGGAACTGAAGCCCATTCAAACAGAGTATAAGGCTGGAGTAATCCAGCAGAATGGATCAGATTATCTTCATCCCTGCTTCCTTCCTTTGACACCAGCAACCTCTCTTCCAGTGTCCACAGGTGATGGCACAGCGCAGCACACTTAGCCGGCCTCTCTCATGTGAGCCAGTGGTGCGCGGCGCTTCATCAACTTTATGAGATGGACAGGCAGAGAGGACAGGGCCTAAAAGCTTGTTTATGAAAGAGGGTGTTTGCTTTGGAGCCTCTAAAAGGACCTGAGAGGAGAGGAAGGAAAGGAGAAGAAAAGCGGAGAAAAAAAAAGAAGAAGAAACGCAATTGATTCGCGGTACGGCTTTCTCTAAACAGTGAGCAATAATTCCTCCCTGTGCTTTTAAACATGAATTAATGTAAATTCCAGGCGTTTTTTAAGTCGGTCTCTGACGGCCGTCTCACCGCTGCGGTGGAATTTCGTAGGGGTGTGTGAATCTCCCTGTAATGGCATTCCAGCCAGGCTACATTACTGCTATTTCCCAACTATCAATCATGGCCCATGTGTTAGAAGTAGCAAAAGAGCCAGGGACGACTGTGTGTGTGTGTGTGTGTGTGTGTGTGTGTGTGTTTGTGTGCGTGCATGTGTGTGTGTGTGTGTGTGTTCGTGTGCGTGCGTGCGTGTGTGTGTGTGTGTGTTCGTGTGCGTGCGTGCGTGTGTGTGTGTGTGGGCACACAGATATCAGGGCGTGTGTGAGGTGTGGTTTTGGGAGGAGAGGATAGAGGAGTTTTAAACCAGATATCCAGTGTTATTAGGGCCTGGACCTTGATAGCTCAGGGAGCTGCTGGTTTGCAAGACCTGATACTGTCAAGATTAGCCGTCCTGAGAAATCTCTGACATCAGCACCCTTCCATGATGTAAAAGACTTTTTCGAAGAGGCAAAGCCATTTATGTTGCTATATTAAGAATACTATGGCCTACAGTTCCATAAGCATGCTTCTCAAATGTACAGAAGTCACTATACCTGGAGTAACATATGTATGTGAAGTAAGCTACTTTGTGCATCTACATTCTCTGTTGTAAAGCATTTTGAGCTGCATGTATTTGTATGTGCTATACAAATAAATTATTATTATTATTATGTACCTTGGGAGCACAATTGTGCTTATATAGTGTGTAAGAATTTCATCTCTGGGGGTATGGCCCTGCTTCAGAAAACTCTGCCCGAGAATGCATAAGAGCATGTTGAGCAAGTCCATGTTAATTGTATCTACCTTATCCTTGAAAGCATGAGTCTTTGATCTGCAACGCAGAGGTCATGAACCTCTCCAGACCAACCATCAGCCGGCCTCCCTCCAGGAGGTCATCTCCAGGCTCCCTCCTCTCCTGCTTCAACAAAGTCCCCCGGGCTGCCTCTCCTGTTTAGCTTCTCCCCCTTCATCTCTCGCCCAGCGCCTACGAGTGATATCACACCAACAGAGATGGACGCCATCACAACGTCGGGGAATCATTGGGAGCATTCCGACACGGTGTACGACAACGTTTGTTGACCCCACAGAGTGAAAGAGGAGCTCGAGGGTGGGGTGCACGGGGGTACTGGGTGGAGACGCTGAGGTGATGTTCAGAGTTCAGACGCTGACAGTGATATTACACATACCTTTTGACATCACTGACAGCCGCCACATGTGTTCCACTCCACAGGCATGTTCTCGCGCTCTGAAGGGAGGCACACAATGTCGTAAAGCAAAACCAATTGGGTGTTCACCTCAGTGTCCTAAACATTCACTTTTAATCAGGTTCTGGTAGGGGGGGAGGATCTGACATCCAACATCAATATCAACAGTGGTCAGTGATGCGGTCTCCAAATTAACTAAAGCTGGAATCAAGACTCTGACCCTTCCACTAATCCATGACAAACAAGATTATAGTGTTTCCACCCATCATGTAGGAAACACTTGAGGGAAATCACTCCTGGACCCCAGCTATCTGGTCATGTGTTTACAAATCGCACAATCAAAAGCAGTGAGAGACTAGAAACGGTGTTCAGAGAGCACAGACCTCCGCCCATTAATGCATTTCGTGGCATTGACAATGAATGGGGGGGATTTTTCGCTCCTGAGCTCAAGTCCCAAGAATGAAAGGAAGTGAATGGGCGGCCGTGTTTCAGTGGCTCTGCAGCTGGCAGGGGGGCAGTTCGGTGCACTCCAGGCTCTCTCTCCGCACCCCCCAGTCCAAACCCCGTGTCTCTTGCGCCCCCACACGGGAGCTGGCTTTTAAGTTTTATTTTAATTTGTGGATCCACCCAGTGACTCGGATCCACTTCAAAATAGGTTCTAAGTTCGTCCATGCTACACCCCAACACCGAGTTTCATGAAAATCGGTCTGGTAGTTCTTGCATAACCCTGCTAAAGGACCAACCAACCAACACGCGCCATCGAAAACATTACCTCTCTCCCTGCGCTGCCGCTGAGGCGGAGATAATAAAGTCTAATGTGTGCAAGCTGCAGCGGCCTTGGTACTGTGGGCATGGGGGCCATACAGGCCAAGTCTCCTTCTGATGATGGAAGGACCAGAGCATCCAAATCATTACCTGTAAGTAATTTGAATGCTTTGAATGTTTTGGAGTTTTCCAATACTTTTTTTCTCTCTGTAGCACACAAAAAATGATGCTGCTCTCTCAATGTTGAGACTACATACTTTGTTCATGTATGCTATATAGTCTCATTCGGTTTATATTCTATATTGGTCCACAGACTACATAGGAAAATGTTTTCCCCCTTCCAGATATTGCAATATTAACACTTTGTGCAAAAGACATGGGGGGCTAGTGGGCTAGTGGAGAGGGCTCCAGTCTGCTGTTTTCCTCCACAAAGGCAAGGCACCCTCATTTCTGAAAAGGTTCTATACACGAGGTAGCGAGCAGAATGCCACACAAGCTAAAAAAGAAGCACTGGAAAGAGGAGAGAATACCCTTTCTCCTTCCCTCCCCTTGCTCAGTGATCCAGCGCAGTGCACACAAAAGCCACTGTGTGCCGGAGCAATGTGCTGGAGAATCAGTGAAAAAATCCAAAGTCGCTCCGAACAAGGAGAAAGCTTGGGAGGCATTGCCTATGAGAAGAGTGTCAGTAAATCATATTTAACATTTAAAGTACAGAAAGCTGTGCAAGTTTGTTAGATTTCACTCCTGTGTGAGTGTACATTTTGTGTTGTAAGTGCGGCCTGTGCAAAAGTCTGGCACAAAACATTGGGTCTACAGGTAAAAAGAAACACTTTTCAAATGTATGCTAATGATGGTTTGCAGTAGCATTGATACAGCTCCATAGCCTCTCTCTGTGTAGCTTAGAGGAAGATTGAGGACTACTGTATATGATAGAGTACAAGCACCCGAATCAGCCTGGACCCCAAGATCAAGCAAAAACAATGACTCAAATACTTGCAGATTTCATGCCATGTTCAGCCAATTTGATTTCTTCATCCGATAAAGTGTTTCACAAGGCTTTCACTAATTAAAATATATATATATATGTAGTTCATTTTGTGGTATGCAATGCATTTACTCCAGGTTTTCCCTCTCGCTTTTTTGTCCGTCAAGAGCTAAACAATCCCACTTAAATCCTTAATGCTTTATGTTGCTTTTAGAGGGACATAATTCTTGCTATCTGGTATTTTTATCACCCAGTGTTTATGCTTGAAACACATCCTTGGGCAACAAATTGCTGCTCCCTATAGGAGCAGGACAAGATGTCATTTGTCTTCATTGTTCAAAGGAAACCCTCTCAAAAGCTTCTCCTGCGCATTATAATGCTACTTACAGTTGGTTATATATGGGGGCACTCAAAACACAGCAAAGAAGATCCCCACTAAATGTAAAGGCCCTTGAGAATATGGTATGCACTGTACATACTCACTGATCGCAGATTGATTAAAAGATTGTGCATTCCTTCTCTTTCCACTTTGCTAGCCAAACATGAATATACATATAAATAATTGTTTGTTATGCCTAAGGCTTAAGCTATTGAAGAGATATACCAGTGCAAGCCAGAAGACTGTGAGTTTAAGTGAATTACATTGAATATGTGTATAGCCTAATTGTGGAAAGCCCAACCTACTAGGACATGGTGTACCTGACTGCAACCATGACTGATAAATGATTAGTGAAAAAGGCTCTGATGCGACCTTCATCCTCTGCCATGCTCTCCTCATTCAGCTGTGTGTGGGGCGCATGCACCCAGGCTAACCAAGCTGGAGTCAGTCTACAGGCCCATGCTTTGATCTTCCTTGCAATTGCGTTCGCTTGTCTCTGACGTTTTTCATCCCGTTCCACCTCTTGGCAGAATCTATCTCCCCTGTCATTGTATGTTGTGTTAAGACATACCCTTTGGGCAAAACTGAATTGGTTTATTATACCTGTCTTAATTTGCCTGCTATTTCCTTGTTCCTGATGGTAATTTAATGTTTTGAATACTCTGTTCTTAAGACTTATAATAAACTACAGAAAAACAAATCTCTCAGCCCATTTCAGTGTAAGGTATTGCTCCTGGTTCCGACAAATATCTCTTTTTTGTAATATGTACTCACTAGGTAATCTGGTGTGTCCTAATAGCTGATAGATGTTGCTAGGGTTTTGTGATCAAATCTCTGTGTTCAGAGATCAAAGTAAAACACGGAGGGGGGTGAATTGCCCTGGATGTATCACCACGGCGCTAAGCCCTATCTTTTTACACATACCATCATGCCTCGGAAGGTTGCAGATCAGCCCGACAATGTGCCATTAATTTCATCTTCCAGGGTTTTCCTTATCAAAATATTTTGTTCCAACTTTCATCAAAATATTTCGGTAACCTTGGAATCTGTCAAAACATTTGGGCGCACCGAGTTTACCTGACGGCAGCTGATTCCATCGAAATAGTTGTCTAAAATATTCTGACGTCACAGATTAGTGGGTGTTTTGTTAAACAAAGGCGGATTTGATTCTGAGCAGAGCCGAGCACTCCACCTCCCAAGCGTTACATAAAGCATGAGCTTTGACTTGGCATGGCTCGTCTGCAGCGGGCTGGATGAGAACATGACTGAGCAATGCAAAACCTCTGACCCTTCTCACTTGCTCTCTCTCGCTTGCGAACACGCAGTCATCCAAGTCAGGCCCATTGAAGACTGCTTCACCCACAGTGGCGTAAACAGATGATATCAAAATGTCATTGCTGTCAAGATCCCCGTTGTCATTGAGCCATGGTGATGGTCTACTAATCCACCATTTTTGCATACACGTAATGGAGCCAGGCCTAGTAGTAGTGATGGCTGACGCAATTTTATGTTTTTTTAGCAGACTCACAAAAGCTTGTTTCCCGAACATGAACTACTGATGCTTCTGTCCAAACACACACACACACGCACGCACGCACGCATGCGTGGTCACACAGTCAATACGGATAGTTGCTAAACCAATGAACTGGCTCAAGCACAGCTGTTCCTTCTTATAGGCCAAGAGGAATGTTGTTGCAGAACAACTCTCTGGGGGACACACCTCGGTTCCATTTAAGATGCCCACACATACACAGTTCAGCACAGTCTGCCGAGGCCTCGTCTCCAACTGGCAGATGAGATCTCTCCCCTTGACGCTTGAATCGCAGCCAGGACGGCCTCAGCCAGTGACTGGAACGCTGTCTCATTCCACCAGGCCTGCTGTGCGAGGACCCTCCCACTGTTACAGACTCATCATTGTCTCCACCTCTGTTCTCGGCTGAGGATTCTTAGGGGATTGAATAAACACAGGTGAGTTGCTGCTTTGACAGCAAAGTGAAATATTCCTATATTGTATAAACATTACATCACCTTCCCTATAAGCTCTAACTGGCAATTGTCCACAAGTTATTAGTTTCCCTCTTGTGATGGAGAATAAAGAGGCCTGTGCTTTGTTTTCATGGCCCCTGAGTCTCCCTCGCTCTTAACTGAAAGCAGAGCACACACACATGCACACGCGTGCACACGCACGCACACACACACACACACACACACACTAAACCCATCAAGATGATATCATGAAGGAAACACCTTCCATGATGTTGATTATCTCAATCCCGGCCTTCAAAGTATCACAGTCCACCCCCCACTGCAGCTCGATGTTGTGTTTGGTGACAGGCCTGGTCATCTAGCTGCTAGCCCGCGGCCAGCCAGACCAGGCCTGGTCATCTAGCTGCTAGCCCGCGGCCGGCCAGACCAGGCCTGGTCATCTAGCTGCTAGCCCGCGGCCAGCCAGACCAGGCCTGGTCATCTAGCTGCTAGCCCGCGGCCAGCCAGACCAGCGCGGTCACCTGCACCTGTGACACCCGGAGGGAAACTATGGGACTGGACTGAAGGAGCGGTCCAGCACATGTGAGGTCAAGTGAAGAGTGAGAGAAAAAAGTTATTTTATGACCTCTGGGCTTTCTCCCACCCACAAACTATTTTGTCTTCCCACCACTCACCCATAAAAATGTGTCGTTTTTTTTTTTTTTTTTTTAAAGGCGTTGAGACCTTTTGAAGAGACTGAATGGTGTGATATTGTATTTCGACTTCAACTGAGTAAAAATGATTATTTTTTCTTTATGGAGTGCATTTGAATGAACACCAGACTTGTATTAAATTCTGAACTTGGTGGAGAAAGAAACAGTAAAAAAAACTGCAGAGGAACATACTTGAACAAAAAGCTTCAGATTTCTTATGTCTTTGTTATAAATAACATGGCTTAACCCCCCTGAAGCAAGACTAAGACATAAATATAATATTTTCCTTGCATAGACTTAAGAAGCTGAGAGAAACACATCTGCAATGTCTTTCCGACACTGATAAGTGATACTGTTTAATATTGTTATGGTTAGACTAACGCTTGTGCCAAGGAATTGGGGAAAATGGATTTTCAACTCTTTTTTGATGTATATTTTTTTCTTCAGAAGTTCATTTTGTGATGGCCACTTTTCCAAATTAACAATGTTTGACATATTTAAGCTGTTGACACAGATATGTGTCGCTGTATGATTTATGGTTTATCGTGTGTCAAATAAAGACATACTTAATATGTAATTAGTGCAAATTGTCTTGAGTTCATTACTTTGCTCCCCATACTTCTGTGATATCAAACCAGTTTTACACAGATGCTGTCAACACATTTAAAACCATCCCCCCGAGTCTTCCCTGAGCCTTGAAGCAATCAAAAATCTTGGATTACTGTGTACACTGTGTAAACAAAACCTTGAAATGGGCCATGATCATTCACGATCTGTGCCACACATCATAATCTACATGACAAAGCAACAGCTACAAATTGCCTTTGAATTAGTCAATGGTGAAATCCCTGCTTGAGGGAACAGATTTTTCCCTCAGAGTAATGAATCATTAAAATGTGACAGAAGCAGTTTTGACTTTTCTTTTGGGGGCTGATTAATGACTGTAGCTCTAGCTGCTGTGGAAAGTCCCGAACAGGCAGGTTTGAGGACTGCTGCTACGAGACATAGCTAGTGGAGACATAGCTAGTGGAGACATAGCTAGTGGAGACATAGCTAGTGGAGACATAGCTAGTGGAGCAAGCCTACTTCATGTGTGTCTTGGAATCACAACATTGCTGTGGGGGGCAAGAGGACGTTGATCACCTTGGGTCTGTCAGGAGCAAGAGATGGGTTTGTCAAGTCTTCAATTTGTTTCTAATAGTATAGCCTCCCATCCAAACACCCACAATGTTACAGTGTAGCTTTATATTGTAGTTGCTGGGTTTGTCTCTTTTGTGCAATCACTGTAATTGTATGGAGAAGGACTTGCAATCCTATTCTTCCCTCTCTTTTTTTCCAAACCAGTGGTTGGAAGGTCACAATGGCAGCTTGATGCCATCATGGTCCCACTTGCAGTGCCCTTTGTCAAGGCACTGGTTACACAGTCTCCACGGCACTATTGACTTTGTTGATGAAAGCCTCACCTCCATGTAAGGCTTTGCCTCCAGCTTGCTAGGTCAGGTGGCTCCCTGCATCCAGACATCACTGTTGAGAACAACAATGGCTCTAATACAACTGATCATCACAGGTGAGTTGATAGTTTCAGATCATCCAGACATACAGTAAGGGTAATCAGTGACAGGGTATTAAAATATCCACCTCCACAATGTACAGTGATACAGACCATGGATGTAGAGAGTAGGATTGTCACAGTTATACCCCAACCTGATTACACTGCTGGACTTTCCGTCCAGATTGAACATTGCAATCTTTGGTTTTTCTGGAGAATCCACTTGTTAAGCTATATTTTACATGCTGACAAGAAACATTTTGGCAGGCTTTGTGAAACTCTCTTGATAGTGAGATGAAGATCGGAATGTCACTGTTTATTATTGTAACAGCTGAATCATCCCAGAAATGGACTGTATCTCCTCCAAAGCCAAGCCCTGTCATGCAAGATTGTGGCTTAATAATTTCGGAGTATTCGGTATTATAATATTCACAAACAGCACACCTTGAGGGAAATTCCCCATGTAATGCCTGTCTACAAGGGGATAACCGTAACCTTCTAGAAACCTATGACGCCAGTGCTTATGCACCACAAGAACATATAGCGGATAGATACACAAGAACATATAGCGGATAGATACACAAGAACATATAGCGGATAGATACACAAGAACATATAGCGGCTCTTTTTAATGCCAGAGTAGGGACGTGACGTTGGGGCAATGCATGCTGGGTATTGTGTGCAGCCATTGAACTTGACCTCCAGTTCAAGACCAGAGGATATGACGAGGCTTCAGCTTTAGCTGACTCTACCTTGTTTTGTGCCAGTTCTTCCAGAAGTCTTCCAGAATTCTTTTGTAATGACCATGGGGAGTCATGTAATTCAGGGTGTGTCAGTCCTATACCCAGCTGCACTGGAGGGAGAGACAGAAGATGGGTCTCATCCTGCCTGGTTTTGTTATTGAAGCTGAACTTGACCTGATGGGTGAAGATTAAGCCCTTAGCAGAGCAAAGTACCCCGACACAATCTCCTGTCTGCTCAGGAACCAGCTAAGTGCGGCTCTGCCCAGTCCTACCCTGTAATTTGGAAGTTGGATCAGAGGGGACGACCCGCTCTGGTGCGTGGGAAGTCTGAAGCTGGATGTCCAATTGAGGCCTTATAGGACTCTGCTGTACACTTATGGACAGGATGTCCTAGGGTTAAAGTGTTGACCTCGAAAACAAACTGCTTGCCATCCGTATGATAATGTAATTATTGCCATATCTCAGTTACTTAGGGAATTGATTGTCACAAGTGCCTGTAGGTAACAAATAGTCACAGTTTACTGTAAATGATCCCGATATCTCACCCGTGTATTGTAGTCTGGGGGGGAAAAAAGTGGCCGCTTCATAGAATACCATTCAAATTGAGACTTGAAGGAAGTCAAGCTCCGTTTCCCGCACACAGAGAGGACATCTGTGAAAACTTAACATGACTGAGCACTGTATGCTTACCCTATAAGGTGCTGGAGTTATGAATTCACTGGTGGGAATTCCCTCAAGTCAGTTTGTCTGCGCTGGTGCCAAATTTAGAACAGCGCAGGTATAAAAGCATATATGCTAGTCACAGCCAGGGCTGTACTTTTTCAGGTGAGGTAAAAGATAATCGAGCTTTGACTGAGTTTGACATGGCACATTCCAGGTGATAACCCAGTCCTATGCAGAGGCCAGCAGGATCCAACGATGAGTGAATGATTAATGTGGAGACTGGGTCACTGGGCAAATAGTGCCTCCTGTAGCTTTCTGTTGGGTTGCACTTCCTGGTTGCTATTCTGCAGATGAGGACGTCGTCAGAGCATCTTCTCAAGGAAGAAACTAACAAACAAAAGAAGTGAATCACCATCAAATACATAAGCTGCCTACAGCTTCCGTTGGGTTCTGTGAGAGAAGGTGAGGTTCTTCGGTCATGGCAGTGTGCCCACAGCGGACTGTGGTGTGGTGGTTCGGTCATGTTGGTCCATCTCATTAAGGAGTAACCCAATCCTCCCATATCTCTGTGTCACTCTGCTGATGGAGTCCCCTGAGACGGAGCCAGTAGGGCCGGAGGGGTCCTGCATGGGGTACGCTTCTACACCTCAGGAGCTGAAAATGAGAAGACCAGGTTTAGTTTACTGTAAATACACATGGGCACGGGCACCGTGGAGGTCGTTGTTTGTGTGTGTGTGTGTGTGTTTGTGTGTGTGTGTGTGTTTGTGTGTGTGCGTTTGTGTGTGTGCGTTTGTGTGTGTGTGAGTGAGGGAGGGTGTGTGTGTGTGTGTGTGTGTGTGTGCGTGTGTGTGCGTTTGTGTGAGTTAGGGAGGCTGTGTGTGTGTGTGTATGCGTGTGTGTGAGTGAGGGAGGCTGTGCGTGTGTGTGCGTGCATGCATGTGAGTGAGTGTGTGTGTGTGTGTGTGTGTGTGTGTGTGTGTGCGTGCGTGCATGTGTGCATGCGTGAGTGAGTTTGTGTGTGTGTGTGTGTGTGTGTGTATGCGTGCATGTATGCGTGCGTACGTGTGAGTTTGTGTGTGTGTGTGTGTGTGTGCGTGCATGTGTGCGTGCGTGTGAGTTTGTGTGTGTGTGTGTGTGCGTGCATGCATTACAGAAGCTGCCTTCAGGGCATTTCTTGGAAATTCCATCATAACACATAGTGGGATCAATTTGCTGGAGCAACTTATCGGTCAAATCGTAGTGGAGTTTATCCTAATACTCCAGTGGTGTCATTAATTCACAATTTATCTAAACAAAGCAAAAATGCGAAGGTATCACAGATATTTCTAACTTTTTGGATTTTATTACCTCACTATTCTAAGCATTGTGGGGTGTGTCTAATCTGACCAATCTGTTCCAACAGATTCAGGCCTGGCGTTTTATCATAGTTGTGCTGAACCAGTGTGTCCATTTCTCAAACAACTAGCCACAGAAGTGCAGTTGGAAGTTTGTTGTTGTGTCTTATCTCTGAAAGTCAGACGGGACGAATCCCAGAGTCTCAGAGGTGCTAGGGAAGGAGATCATTAGCCGGCGTTCACCTGAGGAAAGATTTATTTGGTGTGTGTCGCTTCCCACCTTGACCCTAGCCGTTGTCCAAACAGTGGCGGCAACCTACGGAACATGATCAGAGTAGCCTTTGGGGTGTGTGTGTGTGTGTGTGGGCAGGGGGGGGGGGGGGGGGGGGGTGTTTGTGGGCTTGGGGGTGAGAGGGGGTCAACTAGTCAACTATGTGTTGAAAGAAAGGTTCCTATGAGCTTTGGTTTGCACATGAGGACGTTGGTAAGTATGCTTTAAAGTCCAGTAGTCTGCGACCTACTGAGACTGACACAAAACCACTAATCCAGTTCATCACAGCCAAGGCAAACACACCAGCAGCACAGCATCAACACGACACTTAGGAGCCACAATGACAAATCCTTCAAGCTTTCACAATGAAACAAGAGGGAGAAACCTGTTATTCCTTTAACAGAGACATATGTTTAATACGGTCCCTTACATTGTATTTCATTGATTTAAAATGAAAGGTGATTCTATATTTAAACTCTTAAGAAGCAACACTATTTCATCATCGCTATGTCTCGTGTGAATGTCACGTGTCAATGTTGTTTGTGTTACATGTGTTTGGTTTACTTGTCAGCATTGATTTCCCCTTGAATGAGGCAATATAAAAAAGGTTGTTGAGACTTAAAAGACAATACTGTTTCCAATCAGATCATAAGCACAGTAACAACAAGCCCACTATTAACTTCCATCACTTGAAGCGCTGTCCAGATGTACAATGGGACTAGACGAGGGGGCTCCCGATGCTGGCCCTTGGCTCTGGGTAGAGGCCCCATGGGCTCCCTACCGCTCTATGCAACATGCTGAACAGTAGGGGGTCGCCCTCTGTTTGTTTAAAACCCACTGGAGTCCCATTAAAGCCCTGACTCCCGTCATTTAGGACTTCCAAAGGGACACAAAGGACAGCCCTGGGAAGCGGCACGTTGCAAGGGACACCAATTATCAGGGCGAGGACACAGGCCAGCTTGTTCGTGCTCAAGGACATGTCAACTCGTTGGACGACCCTCTCCGTCAAACCCATTGACCACAGCGCATGGAGAGGCATCTTAATTGGTGTTGGGCAAACAGATTTTGTCACAAAGTTGCAAAGGAAGCTAAGTAGCTGAATGTTCACATTGTCCAACCCCTGACCTGGGCTCTGGGGGTCATTCCCAGACATCATTATGCTCCAGTACTTTGATCAATCATCGCAGACGCTCCCTTTTACGGTAGCGGGGAATCCAGGACAGCAATTAAAGGCAGTATTCTGGCAATAACCACCGGCGTAAATAAAAAGTGAACCCTTTTCTCTCTGTACAATGATATGATAGTGGAGAGGGGTAAAACTTGGCAGACGAAAAACCTGCCAGGGTCTTTGTGAGGCACATCAAGTTCGTTTTTTGCTGGACGTTTTTTGTCTTTTGTGTTTGTGCCCCTCTCCCCCCCTCCTTCCCCTCATCTCTCCCCCGCCCCCACAACCAGCTCACCCCACTCCCCTTTTCATTCTGTTTTAAAAGGGAGATTTTGTTAGGGGATCGCTTGACATCATTAGTTTTGGGGAGCGGACACCATGACAGGGTTGCTTGTCTGGCCTGACGAAAACACATGTCAGAGCAGCAGTCCAGGACCAGAGTTTAGACCCCAGGTGAAAGGTCTGGGAGTTCTCTTTTTCCTTTGTTTACTGGTGCCTCTGTTCCCTTCTCTCTCTCTCTCTCTCTCTCTCTCTCTCTCTCTCTCTCTCTCTCTCTCTCTCTCTCTCACTGTCCAGCAATTCATACTCTCTGGGGTCTCCACAGCCCTTTCCAGAAACACCCCATCCATATCCATTTTCTTCTTGATACTGGATGTACTTGAGGACTGTGTGTAAACAAAATAGTAGGAACCCCTCCCTGCATCTGGAAACCTGCCTGTTTGCTGCAAAAAATTCCTGCTGCACCAATCCTGTCTTTTCAGGTCAACGCCGTTGTCTTGGTTGATGCCAAGGGTGTTTTCTGGACACGGCCCATCTCCGACTAGCAACACCCAGCCTCATGCCCTCTGTTATTCCAGGGAACGGCCAGTCACAACAAGTGCCTGTTGTTCTCCGGGGAGTCGAAGTGCACCAAGTAATGTTCACTGACCAACGATGGGCTTCTTTTTTTTTTTACCAGGTGACAGTGCGGAAATGATCAAGATGATATTGACTTCATCTCATTGAGCATCACACTTAATTGGTGTGAATGCCAATGTACTCACAGGACCCCATGCCCGCATGAGCCACTCTGCAATTAACATCTACTGTCTCAACCACTTGTTTTATGATGATCAATAACCATTCAATCGTGAGATGGCTTCACATTTGTATGAGCCTAATGGAGTGGAGTATCTGATTAACATATGCAAATCATGGGGAGGAAAAAACAATTATCTAATGAGTAATGATAACGAGATGAGAGCTAATTGGATTAACAAGCAACGCTGTAAAGGGCTACCCTTGTTGTTCCCTTAAAAACTGTCACAGGGTGCGCATATAAAAATATCTCTGAATAAATTACCTTTTCTCATTGCTTAAAAATGAATAAATTCATGTGTTGATTAAGGAGATGACAATAGAGCACCTAGAAAGGGAGCAACCACTCGGAACACTTGGGAACAAAGTAATAAACTTAACAACTTAATTGTTTTGACTTTGTTTGGTCACAACAAATATATCATCTAAGAAGCAGACCAGTATGCTGCCCTGCAACATCATCATTAGCAGGGTTTTCTCATTGTTTCTCATTGTTTAGAAAACATCATCACTTCCTATAGAAAGTAGGGAAAGGATCCAATTAGGCCAGTATGAGTGAGCCAACAGGTGCTACCAACAGAGAACATGTACCCCGAGAGATCACACATAAATCTCAAAGGGAGAAATCAGTTGGCTGTTGAATTCATTCTCAGTTTTAATTACCTCCACTGTTCAAATGGTCCAGTGTACTGATGATTAAAATGACCAAAAAAAAACATAATTCCTTTTCAGAAGACAGACGTTTGGCCTTGATAGAGTCAAGGGGGCTTCTGCCCATTGGTGGGAAAATGCTGATGAATTGTGTGGTAGCCCTGTGAGAAAGTACGCCCAGCGCAAAGCACTCATTATGGACCTTGCCTGCCGGAGCAAACAAGGGGCAAAACTCTCAACAAAGACTCATCTCATATCTCAAGACAATGAGGCCACAAGAGAATAGGAGAGAAGTTAATGAGCTGTGTCACCTGGCATCTGCTGACAGTGGGAGGAGGGGCTTGTGTGTGTGTGTGTGTGTGTGTGTGTGTGTGTGTGTGTGTGTGTGTGTGTGTGTGTGTGTGTGTGTGTGTGTGTGTGTGTGTGTTAGAATGTTTACGTGTGTTTGTGTGTGTGTGTGTGTGTGTATGTGTGTGTGTGTGTGTGTGTGTGTGTGTGTGTGTGTGTTAGAATGTTTACGTGTGTTTGTGTGTGTGTGTGTGTGTGTGTGTGTGTGTGTGTGTGTGCGTGTGTGTGTGTGTGTGTGTGTGTGTGTGTGGATTACGGCTGTAGATGTCCCTATGGAGGTCTTTTTTTCCATCCTGGGAGGGGGACACAGCAGACTGTGTGCCAAGGATGAGGGAAGATGTGTCTCGTGGTCAGAGACTCAAAACAGAAAATAGTCCGTAACTGAAAGATTTCAAACCTCCACGTAGAAATTGCCCAATGCTCAAATGACACATCAACTACACATGAAAAAGGGAAAATGGTGTCTGGCTGCAGAAAAACGGTATATAAGCAGATCCTATAATCCTGTAAAAACACCGCTCAGCTGAATGTCCTAAAACACATCACAGAATGTTCCCCTGTTGATATTTCAGTCAAGACGTTAACTGTGGTTTAACATTTAGCATGAGTAAGACAGACGATGGTGTGGTGTTTTGACAGTAAATGACATGACATAAAACTCTAGTTAATTGTACGACTATAGTAAACCTTGACTGTTATTTCGGTTGGACTTGTGTTGTTCAAACCTGTAGACAAGTTAAGTAATATTTGAGGAGACAAAGATTGTTTTATGTGACTCAAATAGTGTGCCACCAAATTCCTGTTGACAGGACTATTATTAACTGTGTGGTTGCTGATGTTTGAGTTCTCAGAAACACTTTGCTTGTTCCACTGACATTTGTTTGACTCCTGTTCAACCACAAACAGAGCTTGTTTTTTGACAGTGACACTATGCTTCTTTGGCATTTATATAAGTTGTAGGCTGATGGGGTTTTGGGTATGTTATAAAGATGTTCATATGAATTGTAGTCTCAGAGTTTTTAGTTATCAAGTAATGGATTACATTGTTTAACCCTACTATTTTTGAAAAGAGGGTTAGTGTTGTTTTGCAAATGAGATTCTATGTTTCATTTGGACATTTTTGGTTCAGTTCCAAGGGTATCCTCCACTGATCAAAGGTTGGTACAGAGAAAGGCCTAGCAGGAGGCTTATGCAAAATGTTCAATGCATTTGTGACCATCGCCGCTCCTATACACAGAAGCAGTTTAGATGTGCTTGATTGAAGTTGAACATTTTTTGAATAGAAATAGGTTGCAGTTAACAGAAGGAGGTGCTTTTTCAGTTACCTCAAATATATATCATATAAAACCATAATACTAATATTTATTGAAAAATATTACACCCCTCATCTTCCAGGAAGAAAGACAGATTCAATCATTACTTTTTTTAAGCCTCATGTACAACGGAGTGAGTAAGTGGACAGTATCAGTGAGAAACAACTAAGCATGAGTGAGCATCCTAACATCAACATTCAGGTGCTAGTTTATTTTTTTACCTCCTTTGGCCTGAGTAATGAGATCTTCAGCTTAGCCAAGGCGTTAAAGGGGGAAATCTCTGTGTCAGACTTCACAGTACTTTCAAACCTTTAAAAGCTGACAAGACTTCTAAATCCACCGAGGGAACCGGGTCTTCATCTGGTGTAGGTGGCTGCCCTGGTGGGCAGATAACATCAGGAGGAACTTAAACAAAAGACCTTTTTTCTTCAAAACTGCCATCTTTCAGTCTGACGGTTGTTGTAAACACCATTCCAGCACACAACATTATAAGACGTGCTACTCCACATTCTTTTTACCTTTTTTTCCAGACAGAAAAATGTCTGTTACTATGTTTGCCAAACAGACACTTCAAAACATTTCTATTACAGTTGTATCTTTCAAAGTGAAGTAAGACATGATTGGGTAATATTCTTTCACACAGACAACTTGATTTTGGCATGCTATAGAATAACAGCAACGCAAGACAGAAAATCAAGATGGCTGTTGTAAATAACCATAGTATACTACACATACTGTAGTACTGTCCTTCAACGTGGCATTTTCCTAACAGCATAGAGTAAACGAGGTTTGTGGGATGAGTAGGCAATGGTTAAGGGCATACAATACTAACTCTATGATGTGATAGTAGTTTCATATACTGTAGCTTTGAAGAGAAACTATTTTCTAGATAGGACTTAATTGCATTGATAGATACAAAAATTGAGAACCAAATCTGTTTATATGGAGATGGCTCTCCATGAACAGTTTTGATGCCAATAATATAACAAGCCCTGAAGGGAACTCACTTTGCCCTTAAAAGACATTTACATTCCTTAAAAAAAAAAGTGTTTGAGATCCTGCAGCAAATGAAGGCCTACTGTTTCTCAACTTTGACATCTGGCCTTAAAAGCAGACCTGACACTTTTGGGTTTGTATATGAAAATGCATACCTTGGCAGTAGTCTGGGAAGGGAATGTGCTCTATGCCGGACCAATCACTACCTGCTGAGCAAGTTAGAGTTGAAGACTGATGATAGTTTGCAAGTCATTGAACTCACTAAGCTGGAGCTTAATCTCAAAGGCTCGGAAAGAAAGAACGCGTATCCGCCGCTCATCGTAAGCAAGTAAAGACATACCTTTTCTTAAATATAGTCCTCATTTTATTAACAGAGGCCAAATAAACTCATAACATTGTATTTACAAATAAAGGCAATAAATATCTTATAATAGTCATAAAATTATTTTGCATACATTTAAGAAACATAAATGTGTCATGTTGTTAGTAGCATCTCATACAAAACTGGTAGCAGATGAATATACAGCTCTACCCTTGAATAGAGGCTGACGTGTTGTCTAATATGATTGGTCTGTCAGACATTGTTCCCAAATCCTAAATATAGATATTCTGGTTTTATGAACTCCTAAGTTGAAGGGCTGGACTTATTTGTCAAAATACAATATTTCTTAAAAGGATGAGCCAGTCACTGTATGTTTGGGTTATCCAGTGCTCTTGACATTAAAACTGTCTTCACTGAACACATTAGTTAGTCAAGAAACTAACCATTTTTGAAAATGACTCTTTGAACTCGGGCGCACTATTAACAGGCCGTGTTCTGGTGTTGGTCGGCAGCCTGTGCAGTGGAGTGTGGATGTTGAGGGATGCTGAGAGGAATAAATAGTGTTCACCAAGCCCTACTAATAACAGTTTTTTGGGGGGACTTGATCTAAAACATAATAAGTAGGAAGTAACGCCTGAGGACCTACCTAGCCAGTACTAATTCATTATTCAACCTCTCCCCTATAAAAATGCATTCAAGGTGGAGAAGTTAGTGTCATGTTAAATTGACCACTGTATGGTAGTCTGAAAACACTAGAGTTCAGAATCACGTCAACTCAGTTTTTCTTGTGTTTAAACAAGACTACAACCCCTTCTGATGTCTGGCTAGTCAAAGCATGTTGTGTTCAGCTGAATCATAGGTTGCACAAAAATGTCAAAGAAATCACACAGCACACAGTGCATTCAGTGCATACCATCCACAGTAGGCCACAAGTCAAACTGGAGTTATCAACTGAGAGAGAGAGAGAGAGAGAGAGAGGGGGGGAGAGAGAGAGAGAGAGAGAGAGAGAGAGAGAGAGAGAGAGAGAGAGGGGGAGCGGGCGCAGGAGGGGAGGGGGGCTGTCAAATATTGCACTCAAAGCTACGTATGTAGTTATCTTAGTTGACTGTGTCACCTGCTACTGTCACCTCTCTCCATCTCATCTCCATGGCATCTGATTCCAGTGGAAAATATGGGATCCGTGTTGTCAGGGGTAACACAAACAAACTGAAAGCTATTCCAATAAACTCTAGTGGATGATTTTTATAACATTATGTCAACTCTTGCTTCCACCCTCATTGTCAAAAATAAATGCCATCAGCTTGCTGTTCAAAGTAGCAGAAGATGGCCATGACAAGAGTTCTTTTGTCGTCCTTAGTTTATCCAGTATAAATAATATCACAGACACATAACAACCGTAATGACCCAGAACCATCCAACAGTTGGGAGATATTCAGTGTTCCTGAAATATAAAAATAAAACATCTTTGAAAGTTTTGTTCTTTTTCTTGTCATCATCTCTTTTACAAAAGTCCTTTAAGGCGTTTTAAGGCAAGAAACATGAGATTTTTTCCCTTGGAAAACAGTGCGTTGGCTGTCCATTGGCCCCGTCAGTTTGTTTTGGGGTTGGGTTTTAAACGCCGAGCCCTTCGTGTCCGCTTAGTTACCGTGGTGAAACGGAACTCCTCCAGTGGATCCACCTTTCCCTTCGGGTGCCGTTTCATGAAATGAACTTCCTGTTGTGTTTGCGCGGTCCGCGAGCCTTTCTTCGGCCTCCCCTTCCTGTTGAATCCCAGGTACCAGCCTTTGTATTTGGCCGACACCAGCGCCGTGTAGTTGTTCTCTAAGAACTCCTCCACGAAGACACACTCTTGATTCCTTCCATTACGCTGCAAGGACAGAAAAATATTGTGTCAGATTGATGCCGGGAACTTTCCTGTCATATTAACTTCCTGTTTTGAACAATATTGAACATTGATGGCAATGTTTTGTGACGTCAAACTAATTGGACATAATTTTCTACATCAAAATTCAGTTAATTTACATAGTGCCCCCTGGTGAACAAGATGTATAATTGCAATGGCGTTTCTCCTATGAGGCCATTAGCCATTCAGAGCATTGTGATGATTGTGGTCTGTAATTGACTGATCGACTGTCAAAAGGATAGGAAAGATTACGTAAGTGGATGCCAGAGTTATCAAAGGGGTTTTGTCAGGGCTGTACAGAAACAGCTCTGCAAGCTCTCAATTTTGTCTTGATTAAAAAGAGAGTTCATCCAACTAAGATTTGGATCTTTTTCCACTTATCACTTATCATTTTAATTGGCATCGCCAAGTGCTAATTGCTAACAACCCACTACTTTAAATGCATTACACACAAAAAATGTATGTCCACATGGTTCTTCCACGTGTAATAACAAACCCCAATCTTATTTGAGTGAAATATCACTTTAATTGGTTCATATTACAGTATATAATGTTGCACATTCTCTAACATGAGAAAGAAAGTAGATGCTTACCTTTCCAACTATTTTGCCGTTCTTGTTCATACAAATGTAATATTCACTCTCCTTTCCTTTTATTCGAATATGGCTCCCAAAGGTCTCTGTCTCAACAACAAGAAGAGCTGAAAGGTAAAAAAAAAAATATATATATATTTAGTTGGTGAATTTTAACACTTACATAGCTGAAACAGGCTAAATATTTTTTCTCTCAAGTGAATAAATGAATCAAGTTCAAACGTTGCTCTCCACACAATATCAAACCAGGCAAATCAGGCTATACTACCTGGCTTTAGCCACAACTTAACATGCAAGTTTATCATCTAGGCTGTGGTGTGGTGAACCCTCCTGTGATGAGACCATGACAACAAAATGGGAGCCAAAACAACACATTTGAACTGATCCACTCTAAACAAGCAGAGCGTCAGCTTCTTCTACCCTGTCACAACCTTAACCCCTGTGCAGGGTCACCTTTGTTTCTGCTTGTTCCTCACAGGCAAAGGGATCAGCCAAGCATTGTGGAGCGCTTCGCTCTCCTTAGGATTAGGTTTCAAGTTCCCTTTAGTCTGTGCTCACTCAATCAAACCGTTAAAGATGATCCATTTGTTTAACACACTGGGCCATTCAGTGGCGCTCAAGGGAGTGCAGGTAGGAAGAAGAGATGGAGGGAGAAGAGGGCATCTCCAAAACTGTCCCTTTAAAACAAGCCTAGAGGGCGAGGGAGTGTGTGGTTTAACCTGGAGGACATCGCTCTCCCTCTTTCTTTCTCTCCCTCCCTCTCTCTCCCCTTCCCTATCTTTATGTTTATCTCTCTCTTTCTCTCTCCCTCTCTCTCCCTCTCTCTCCCTCTCTCTCCCTCTCTTTCTCTCTCTCTGAGAGGATGAAATGACTGAAGAGACTCTGTACACATGAGGCCTGATTTGAGAAATACAATAGAGATCCTGAGAGGGGTTTAGATTAGGTGGCCCTCTTCTATCCTTGTGATCTAGTTGGGCTTGTTATATCCAACATCCTGACACAATCATGTACCTTTAGATGTTCCTTGAAATATAGTTTGTTGATGAGAACCTTTTTTTGTTTTGATTCCAAGTTCAAAGAGCTAGGTGATACAAGCTCTAATATAAATCAGGAAATACTCTTCAACAAAATCCTTATTATCACTGTAACTTAGTTACTTTTAGTGATTGCAACTCATTAGACAAATTGGATATATTATGTGTGATCGACTTTGTTTCTTGATGGCAAGCAGGCTAATACATTACACTAGCCTGAGGAGAATTATGACTCCCCCTAGCTGACCTGGTTCTAGCTAAAACTCTTGGCTATTCCTCAGCCGTGGAGTGTGACCCTCCATAGGAAGGGTTGCGGCGTTCTGAGTGTGTGTGGAGGCGTTCTGAGTGTGTGTGGAGGCGTTCTGAGTGTGTGTGGATTAGTGCAGAGGGAGAGGAAAGCGTCTTCCTGGGCTTCATGTAGTCAGTGTCAGGGAGTTCACAGGTGCCAGGTACTGGAGCTGGGGGGGAGGGGGGAGTGGGGAGGGGAGGAGGGAAGGAGAGGGGAGGAGAGAGAAGGGGAGTAGGGAGAGGGGAGGGAAGGAGAGAGGAGAGGAGTGTGGAGGAGAAGAGAAGGGAGGAGAGGAGGGGGCAGGGTTGGCAAGGCCTCATGGGAAACATTGGATCTGCTTCCACTCAAGCTCTAACAAGCAGTGAGGAAATCTCGCCTTGGTGCATCTGTGACTGAACACACTCAACGGCACAGCAACGCTCAACGCACACCAACGACTCACAGCCTGACAACCTGTGGGTCTGACACACAAAAATGTGCAGAATACACAAACGCTCCTTCAAATAATTATGCAACCTAGACATAGACTAGACACCAAGCTACACTGTTTTCTATATACAATAAGTGCATCTTGTCCACACCTATTGCAGTCATAGTTACAATCAATTAATCTGCAGCACAGTTCAAAACAACCCAGCCACTGTGAATACCTGACTCAACATCACTCAACACCCCAACAATTTACTAAACCATGAGCATTTACTTAACCATGACTCCAATCAGCATGAAAATGTGCCCTTCATGGCCACAGTCAGAACCACACACTTCACAGTCAGAGCACTTCACACATCTCAGCATCATCATATTCTTAGCAGGACAAACTATCTTCAAACTGTCAAGTGTCTCTAGGCCCCCAACTCTGAAGCTCCATTATCTTATGTCACCTAAAGTGTAACAACATTATTTTTGCATCAGAGCTAAGTACCAGAGCATCTACCTAGGAGTCAAATTAGTTCTAGAAGCGTGTCTTTCCACTGACTGACGGCAGCATAACTGAAGGAATTAACTGAATCAGAATGTACTTGGGTATTTAAATGCGACGGCCCACACAGATGACGGTTTAGTGAACTGTCTAAAGCGTCTGAAAAGGTGCACAGGAATTCTCCCGTACCGTACTTGCCCCCATCGTCTCCATTGGCGTTGATCTTCTTGCCCAGTATCTGGACGTGTTTCCCCGTGGTGCGGCTGTACAGCTGGTAGATGCGGATCTGCTTCCGGCTCAGATCGTCCGGGTTCCGCGTGTGGTTCTCTATATAGATCCTGAAATCAGCTGAGCTCTGCTGAGATTCCTGAGGAGGCGAGAGGCAGAGAGAGAGATCGTCATGACACAGGTGTTGATAGTAAAGTACGCTGCAGCTTTTATGGGCCTTCTGTCAAGAGCCTCTGCTTTAGGGGATGGGAACTATGAGATAACAACATGGAAACATTGTCGTTGACGTTTTAGATGTGCTTCCACATTAAAACTGGCGGCGCGACTCCAGCATCGCATTCACAAGGCTCACGTGCTCCAATACATCGTTTATACAACTCAGCACACACCGTGTTCTGGGTGAGGACAGAGCCCTGATGTGTAACATACTAGGTTATTACTGCGTGTCTTCCTATTGAGGCAGCTGTATACTATGTACCCTGGGGGAATATTGAGAAACCAGTATTCCATTTCCACAAGCCACTAGCAATTATACACCTGAAGCATCCAGACCTGTTACACTATCATCAAACAAATATCTGCCCGTGGGCCAAGCAGACACCATAAATCACAGACGCACCAAGTGGTATATGGATGTGGTGGCAAGAGACTCTACACTCACACTGAGCATCTTGTAATACAAATTCCCCTTTCAAATATTTCAACCTTCTTGCCTGAGAGCGTAGATATGTTCCCATTGAGCTTACAAGGCACCTAAGGCCAAAACTGAGGAAAAAACAACAACCAGGAAATAACTGCCTTCAACAACATGTCAGAATCCACGCCTGTTCACCCTGTCACATATGTGGATGAGGAGGAAAACGTATACTTTCGAAACCCCTGGAATCTCGATTCGAGCCAAGATCCCGTTTCCCCAGCTGCATGGTGTGGTAATTACACAGTAATGGCCTTTTATGTGGTTGTTCTCAGGTGGCTAATTATATACACATTACATACTCTGACTCCTTGTTATTTTAACCTCAGCAAATTAATGACATTTAGTGAATGAGAGGGGAAATACGCACATGGTAGAACAAATCCTTAACACAGGGAAGAAAAAACCCCACTTCCACTGAATTGAAAAGCAATCCCATTTGAACTCATGTGATAGCTGGTCTGAACCAGGTGTTGGCTACGACATGGGAGGAAATCAGAAACCCACATGGTTTTGGAAGGACAGTTATTGAGTGTTAACATCTGTCAAATAGAGAATCTGATTGTGTATGGAATCTGACATCAATTTCTACATCACTTATCAAATTTGTATGTTTTGAGAGGGGGGAAAGGACTGGTCAAACATTCATACTGGTCTCAAAACTCAGCAATCAACTTCACACAGATGATGAATAAGTATTATTTTAGCTTTCCAATAAGGATGGCAGCATCTGCATAGATGATAGACGTATCTTAGATAAAGGATGGTAGCTTCTAGAAAGAAGGGACATACAATTATAAAGCATATCTAATCCAAGACAGCTCTTTTACAACATCCTACATTCTCTGCACATCAATCCTGTCCATTACGCCTCCCAAACATTCACTATAAAGCCAACACACACACACACACCCAAGAAACACTTTCTAAGGGTAACTACCCATGAGGGATTTGTCCCAAATCTCCCCATCTCTAAACAAACATAAAGGTGTGTTTCGTAGACAGTTGAATTGCATGCAGAGGAGAAGACAAGCCTAAGCAGAGGGCCGAGGAGAACGCAATCAACAACATTTTTTATCAAGCTGTCTCCTTCTTCAAAGACACAGGACAAAAAAGGATTTGGTTGAACCTTCAAGTCTCACTTGTCTTACCTGAGGAAGCTTAGCCCCTGCATCTAAGATACATCTTACTGTCTCTCCAACCCACACACAGAGAACAACTATCAAGGGTCTGGTTTGTAAATATGGTTGTCTCCATTGTCTTTTTAGCTCCCTCAACAATTAAAACTGTTTGTTGTAGTCTAGCGTCTGCCATGAATGGCGGAGAACCGGAGAGTCGATCCTATAGCCTTGTTTGTGCCAACTGCTTTAGAACAATCAGAACACAGAACAATCAGAACACATAGCCTTACATAACCTAGTTGTCTCTATGTTTTTGAGAACATGGGCTTTGTCCATTCTGGAGGGGTCTTTGTAAGATGCCCCTTTAATCATAAAATGCGAACAGACAGGTTTCATAATCAGATAGCCTTGACCCAGTTTGTCTGACAGAGATGGGATGCCAAAGGGGCAAAACAAACGTACTTCATTGTCATCTGAATGAATCTAAGCCAGCAGACTCAAATGGTTTTGTTTGGCACAGAGTGTGTTGTCTGTTCTATATCCAATCGATATCCAATCTATCCACATCTTACATCTCTAGGAAATGTTGATTAAGCAACACACCTCTAAGAGGCCTATTACAAACTCTGTCTGTTATCTTGTCTTTCATATCTGGGCATAGATTAACTATATGATTAGACTTGATAGACATTTTCATATGAGAGAGAATCTCTCCCAATTTAAGTGATTGCACCCATTTGGGATTTGATTCACATAGTTGGCTATATAAGAAAACCTTTAAAGCCAACTGCAGGAGCATAGTGCGATAAGAGTTGGTGATAAAAGCTGGTATAATGCTGGTCTTACCTGTTCTATCATATGCAATGCTCGTGTAATATCTCTAAATGCTTATTCATTTGGATTATAGTCTTATGATTGACTAAGACAAAATCCATTAATTACGCAACTATTAACTGTCCTTCCATTGGAAGCGAATTGCATGCGTAAAAGGCACAAACCGCAGCTCATAAATCTCACAATTACTTAATTGTGGGCTGCAGTGTAAATTATCTACTATCCAGTATGTGCGATATGACGAACGTCATCCAAATGTCTGTAGCTTCCATGCATGTTCGTGTTATCTTGGCGAGCTCTGCTCCAGGCGCGGATTCGCTGTCCAGCTAACAGTCAACGCACATAGGCCGGTAGCTTATCAATATAGCCTCTAATTCACAACCAGATTTATTTACCATCATATGTTTCAACAAGATAGGAGTTGCGTTTTTATCATGAACATTTAATAAGTCCATCTATGATTAATCACATAAACGTATCGTAATTCTCTAATATCGAGGACCTATAGGCTACAATTATAATAAATACAAGAAGAACGCATCATAAACAACTCAATACGCCTAGTGTGCAACAGCACCTGCCCACCTACTAGATCACGAAAAATGAATTATAGAAAGAAAAAAGAAACCGATAACGCAGACAGACACACAGACACAGATGCGCGCACAGACTCTCTCTCTCTCACACACACACACACACACACACACACAACACACACGCGCGCGCGCGCGCGCACACACACACACACACACACACACACACGAATCTTAAACTTGACAGCCGTTAAACCTACCTGTAGCTGGAAATAGAAGACCAGAAAATGTAAAGACCTGGGAGAGAGAAAACGGAGGAGGGGTGAAATCACAAGCAATTACATGAAATATACCTAAACACCTGGATGACAACGATAACAAATATGTAGCTTTTAGCGACTTCTATTGGTAAGAATGCATGAGCTAGGTGAAGGAAGATTATTACAAAGATGAAATTCTTACAGGTATATGAACCTTGAAGGCAGAAGAGACATCTTGAGCTGCTGAAATACACCTGTTTCCACAGTTTTAGAGCCCCAAGATAGGTTGGAGAAAACCCCTCCAGCGTCCTTACTAAAACCAATCCGGAGGTGCCTTTGAATCCCAGTGTAGTGATAAATAGTACAATAATGTCATAGAGTGCAACATTAGGTGCTTCCTTGTTGTAAGAAATGATCCACAAGAAAAGTGTTGCCTCTAGCTCTTCCACAAGTCTCACTCCGCTCTCGCGGTCCGTATGAAAATGGGTTTTGCCAGGCGCGGAAAGATTCAATTTGCAACCATTGCTTTACAGATTTCCCCTTGTTGGAAAAAAAAATCCAGAATGCGCACCTTTTTTCCTTCCAGTGGTGCTGCTTCAAAGATCAGAGGTTCCTCGGGTCCGTCCGTACCTGCGGGGGAGATCTACACCTTGCATGGATCATTTTAATCTGCCGAGAGAGACCAGTGGAAGAAAAGAGACGCAACGGGACAAGTATGTAAACCGAAGTGGAAACGGTTAGGGAGAAGACCTCGCGTTGTGATATAACAGGGATATCCTTAGGGTATAAATAAGAAGCTGTATCAAACCCCGCAGATCCGTGAAGCAGGGCGATGGTGTGGAAGTGGCTGTCAGTGAGTGGTGTATCTGTGGCTCGGGAATCGGGCACAGTGAGGTTTTTTTGTTGTTGGTGGGTGGAATCTTGTCAGCGGTTTGCACCTGATAGGGTAATCTGGAGAGACCATCAGTTTGGAGAATGTTTTTCTTTCAGGAAAAAAATGATAGTGAGTAAGAGAGAGTTGGAGCATAAAGGGAAACGTTTTACTTAAAAACTTCAGCGCTACATTTCTGTGCAAATGTAATTTTTTTAATAGCCTATTGACCACACAAACAGGTGTAGGCAATGTCATATGAGAAATATTTGGGGAAATAATGCTGGATTCTACAAAAACGTTGCATAGGCTCTAATATACACAGTCTTTAATCACTATATTTAATTATGAATTTCAGTAGTTTATCCTTAATAGCCAAATCTGGCCTAACTCTACCTCCACTTTCTTAAGCCTGTAGCCTATTGGAGGCCGCTGTGTTTGTGGATTGGGCGTCCTTCTCCCAGACGGTATTGACATGCAGGTTGTCGTCGAACTCGATTTTTCAATAATGTGCTCTAACTTATCCCGCATTTGAATGAAAGGGAGGTGTGAATGTCTTTACGACAGCCTCTGAACTCGCAGGGAAGGGAACACATCCCTCCCGCCACTTACAACCAATGTGTGATTCACGTTTATTGTCCTACTAAAACGGGTCTCCAGCATTCCGTCCATCCTCATTTAAATTTAAAATGATGCAATACATAACTTCAGAAGTTGTTTAACCTACTTTTGAATATAACCCCACACTGCTAACCTTGGCAAGTGAATTAGATGCAATCTTTAAATTATGAAAGTAGTTAGCCTAATATCGGGCTCAATTAGGCTTGCACTACTCCCTTTAACACAAAATGATCAGGAAATAATAATTAGGCTACTCTTTTTTTTTTTTTTTATAAATAAACACATGCTGTGTTTGATGATTAAATGAACCTTGGGCTTCTGTTTGATGAACATCAAATGTACTTCGATACATAGTTATATGTTTGAGGCAATGCCTAAGTCCAAAATGAATGTGGTTGCAATCTGATGAAGACGATCCGAGATAATAAACAAGAGTTATCTGACTGTGCTATGAGCCATCATTGAGAAGTCACTCGTCATGTCTAGAGTGCATGTGAGTGTGAGTAGCCTATAAATCAACCAAGATAGAAGCTGGTTATGAATGTGATGTGGTAAATAGCCTCAAAAGACAAAACAAAACAATTAAAAAAATAAGTCATCAAAATGAATTCCTGTCAGTTTGAAACCAAAAGTTAAAAAATAAACCATATACTGATCAGTACGATAGTTTCTCTGATAAACACACTTAATGACAGGCTTAATCCAGCAGCACTAGTTTCAGACTCAAAAAACAAAAACAAATAAGGAATGCAACGAAGAAGGTAACAGCGGCAGAAAGGTTGAGACATTTGTTTTGCTCTCTTCTTTCGACCAACGAGACAGGTAGCCAGCCAACTAATGACTTTGGCATTCATTAATACACTCAACTAGTGTAATAGTGTAACTTCTTCATAACTTCTGTTGGACTGATTCAGTGTAACTGATAGATTAAAGTACAACAAGACAATGGTCAGTTTTGAGAGCACTTAAGTGGCTCAACCTGGGTGAAATGCTGGGCCCGTTGGTGGACAATGACTGGAGTGAGCCTTATGAATGGGTAGAGCTGCAGCTGGGGGAAGAGGGGCCAGCTACTCAGGACTTGGGATAAGGTTACCCACTGAGATTAGCCGTCAGGGTGAGGGAGTGAGAAAAACAAGCAAGTAAACTAGAGGACTCAATGACAAGTAAAACCTGCATGCCTTCAGCCACAACAGAGAGGGATACAAAACAAGCTGCAGAGGCTCTTTACAATCCATTCTAGTCAGATTCAGGGAAAATCACATATTTAATTATTTCCTCAGATGATCCAGGACTTGAAATTAAATGTTAAATTGAGAGCTGAAAAGCGTCACACATTTTCAACAATTCTTGAATTTGAATTTACAATTCATTTCCTGATTTTGTTGAAAATGGAGTTGACCTCAGCACTGCTAGCGGAAGGCGACCTCTCGGGCGTCTGTGTGTGATAGCCTCTTGACGTGGTACGGTGGACATTTCATTGAAGCTTGAGAAAAACAGAAGAGTAGAAGGTGTCTGAGGGCGGTCCCTCCGAGGTTCAAAGGGCCTGCCAGGCCTTTAAGCTTGACAAAAGAACTTGGCAGTTCCGTAAGTGAAGCCCAGTGTTCTACATTAGTCTCAGGACCCCCGCGCCCCTCCCACTCAGCACTTTCATCTCCGACATGGACATATCGACTAAAAAAGGGAGTGGGGGGAGGAGCATCTGCTTCCCATTGAACCCTCAAGGTGAAGGGACGGACGAGGAAGGGACTACTGGCTCCTATAAGCCACCCAGACTCCCTTTATTTTTGTAAAAGTCACAGACCAACGAGCGTGTGAAGAGCCAAAGGGACTGCCTCTTCCTCTCATCTCTCCGAAATCACCCCCCCTCCCTTTACACCACGGTCTTGGTCTCACTCGGGGCCCCTGAAGTCCCATGGTCAACATGGTCTGTTCAGGGGCCGGGTCACCGTGGGGTCGTGACACCTCGGCATGCCTGAAGAGGGTGACGGAGAGAGTGGCCAGGGGAGTGGGGTTGGGAGAGCCTTTAAGCATTTGCCTGAAGAAAAGACGTGAAGCGATTTATAATTTGTCCCCCATCACACGTTGTTTGTGTCGAGTCATTTAGGGCATCCAAGCTTTGCCTTGATGTCAGGGGCCTCAGCGTGGGTGTGAGTGTGTGTGTGAGAGAGTGGCCGTGGTGTGAGTGTGTGTGTGAGAGAGTGGCCGTGGTGTGAGTGTGTGTGTGAGAGAGTGGCCGTGGTGTGAGTGTGTGTGTGAGAGAGTGGCCGTGGTGTGAGTGTGTGTGTGAGAGAGTGGCCGTGGTGTGAGTGTGTGTGAGAGAGTGGCCGTGGTGTGAGTGTGTGTGTGAGAGAGTGGCCGTGGTGTGAGTGTG
>NC_140255.1:3514462-3516962 GCF_949987555.1 Borostomias antarcticus | reverse complement strand
CTGTCAAAGGGATTCTGTGAAAAAGAAAATCACTGACAATGACAATGATGGCTTCCTTTCTGTCTAATATAAACATACCAGCATGATCACTTTTTCCCCTCAGGCTTAATCATTGTTCCAGTTCCATTTTGAGAGCTCTCCATGAATGCTTGAAATGTTCCCTTGATATTTTTTTTCCTGGTTTATTTGGCTGTATCCAGGTGATGTGCCAACCTGTCACTTCAGGCAAGCAGGCGTACATCGCCTTATTTCCTCGAAGCAAAGGTCAAAGCATCTGAGGGGGGGGGGGGGGTGGGGACCACACTTGGTACTTTGACGCGCTAGAGAAGCCTGAAAAAACATATATGTGCGCAACAATGTGCGTGCATTCAAATCTGTCTGTCACAAACATGTACACTTCTTGACAGTATATGCCTGACTGGAGAAGTGTAGTCCTCTACACACCCCACAACATTCCACCACTTGCTGTGTAGATGTAGCTGCTCGGGTCTCAATGTGGTGGTGTTAATAGCCCTTAAATGAGGATCCTGATTGCAGTCTCCTCTCATACTATAAGAGAAAATGAGATTGTCTAATGCCTCACTCAAATGCAGAAAACAATGCCAGGAGTGTGAGACCGATGCAGTAAGTGTATCTGTTAGTCGTTTGCAATCGAATCCACCAAGTTACACATTTTGCAGACAATTGATAATATCAAATGAGACATAAGCTGTGTTCGGAATCGCTCCCTCGTTCCCTCACTCCCTATTCCCTATATAGGGTTCACCATGTAGTGAACTACCTAGGGAACGGAGAAAATGTAGGGTACATGCACTGTTCCCTGCAAATCAAGGTGAATTGTGGGTAATAAATTCGGGACTATATAGGGGAACGAAAATTCTGTGGAGAATTCGGACACTACAAACAAAATGGCTGACGCCCTATATAGTACACTATATAGTGAATAGGGAGCGATTCCGAACACAGCTGTGGTGATATTGGACAAAGGGGTCATTCAATATCAAACCTGGGAGAGGAAATAAGTGAAACATCCAGCCCCCAAGCCTTATGTTGCTCACAGTCCTAAGACACTCGATTCTGATTTGAAAATAAAATGTTCACCGATTGGACCCCATACAATGTATTCCAACGCAGCCATTGAAATGAACCGAATTGACCTCAGTTGGAATCACTAGGCTACTGGCAGACTGGGGCCACTGACACTGAGGGGTTTCAATCCCTGAGGTTGGCTATAGGGCCCGAATGTGTCGAATCCCACCAAGATCTCTTAGTAGTAGTTATTTCCATACTTAACAGACAGCCCTTCCCCGGCTGAGGGACATAGCTAACATTTCACCCCTTACTGTATTATTCTACTTAGTCTGGCTTCCTCTCACAGACATGCCAGCCACAGCTTCAACATCCTGCTCGCTTGTGACATGCACTCATCCCTTAACTACCGTTAACGGACGACACCAGGGAGGGACGAGGCCACTCAAACATGTAACTCTTTACCGGAATGTGCATTTCTAAGAAAGTGAGGTAAACAGTGTAGTCTCCCACCAGACTAGCGGTGTGTCGTCTCCATGTTTTACATCAATCTCTTAGAGATGAGTTACATTTTACAACATGTTTTGTGCAATTGTGGCCTTAGTCGGATCACAAGACGCAGAGCATCAGACCCAGAGCGAGGACTGGTGGTGCTGTGGGCTGAGAATAAAACCCCAAGACCGTGTGTCCCGAGGACTGGAATGGAAGAACACTGCTGTTGTACACAATGACCTGAGGTTTTCTGCTGACGATTGTACTATCCAGGTCTGTACAGCAGTGTGCTTGGCCTGTCCGTCCAGACTCTGGCACAAACAGTGCATCCATTAGTGAGAAACAACACACACACACACACACACAGGTACAAGGGAGACGCCTCTCTAACAGATGCCGTGAGCACATGTGTCATGATGTCTCTGTGCCCAAACAGACTGTCACGAATATGACCACCGAGTCACGTTCCGTATCGTGTGGCTGGAGGGAGAGTAAAGGGTGACATTTCCCTAATGTGTGTTTTGTTGTGTCTCGCTGGCATGGGCAGGGTGGTCAGTCATGCGTCAGATCTGACGTGCAGCACCTCCTCATTCCCTCCCTCTCTCTCTCTCTCTCTCTCTCTCTTTCACTCTGTCACCTTCCTTCCTTCCCTCTCTGTCTCAGTCTCTCCCCTCTCCCCCCTAACACTACCTCCCTCTCCCCTCTCCCCCCTAACACTACCTCCCTCTCTCCTCTCCCCCCTAACACTACCTCCCTCTCCCCTCTCCCCCCTAACACTACCTCCCTCTCCCCCCTAACACTACCTCCCTCTCCCCTCTCCCCCCTAACACTACCTCCCTCTCCCCTCTCCCCCCCTAACACTACCTCCCTCTCCCTCTCTCCCCCCCTAACACTACCTCCCTCTCCCCTCTCCCCCCTAACACTACCCTCCCTCTCCCCCTCTCCCCCCTAACACTACCTCCCTCTCCCCCCTCCCCCT